>NC_044928.1:2506246-2608171 GCF_003576645.1 Ipomoea triloba
TTTTTTGGGGGGGGGGGGGGGGGGGGTTTGAGGTATGCTGAACCAGTCTTTAAGAAAATATAACTAAATGAGTAAAATTAATAGAAATAATAGATAAATTATTTTCAGCATTACAATACTTTGATTTACGGGGAAACTGTATAGTTGTTATATGACTAAGTAAAGTCTGCCTTAGCCAAGGACATTGTGGTCCAATGGCATCAAATCCTTCCCTTTATATGGGAGGTGGTGGGTTTGAGCCTCAGTAGAGGCAATACTGATTCTTGTGCTTCAATAGGTATACTGCATTGTAATAGAATCTGCTCACAATAAGGTAAATCAACACAGGTTGTTCTTATCGACAATTTATATCATAGACTATGGTCCACATAGCATTATGGATCTTGGATCAAAACGACGAGTTACAAATTAAAATTTATACTCATAAGATACATAATTTTTAACACATTGACAATTTATATCATAGACTAGAGTCTACATAACATTATGGACCTTGGATCAAAACGACGAGTTACAAAATTTATACTCATAGTATACATAATTTTTAACACAAGACATATCCATATGTCATATATTTACTTATTTTTCAAATCTTATTTAGATACATAATCTGATACGATTCTCATTAGAGATGCATATTGACATTCTTAGTTTGAGTCTGTCAACTCTGTGCAATATAAACTGGTTTATCTTTTTTGTGGTTATTTGCTAGCTAAGGTCAAAAAGTATATTTTATCGATCTATAACGTGATTTTAAGGAGTGGTTGAGAACTTTCACACGTAAATAAAAAAAATATAAACTCTAGTATAAAAGTTTACACAAATATTTTTTTTTAAAAACTAGTACTACGTCACATTCTGATATTTTATATAGGGTCATGTTTAAGTTATGTGACACCATGATTTAATAAGATTCCGAAAAGGTCATTAAATTTCCTTGTACTTATTAGCTGTTGGTTGCAATAGATCCTTTCTCTTGGCAGTTGTAAGAAAATTGTTTGAAACTTTCAAGATGCAATTTAATAACACTCCAAAACTAACAACTATCCATATCTTGTTGTTATCTCTCACACATGCCGTTCTTAGCATCAATGCAATTGCTGCTTCATTATTCCTTTCTTGTCATTTTGTGAACTAATGGGCTGTTTGGATTAATGGACAAAAGCAAATTGAAATGGGTCACACAAGACCGTCTCACGGATCCTTATTTGTGAGACAGATCGAGTCGGGTCAAAGCACCATGCAAATGTTATACTTATAAGTGCAAATGTCATACTTATGTGATCAAATATAACACTAACCAAGAATACAATTTTTGTTACTTATTAGAGAAAAAGTAATACATTTTTCATAATAAGTAATGTTGACAAGTGCTCCTTACTTATAAGGGCAAATATAATACTTTTGTGGAAAAATGTAATACTTTTAAATCCAAATGTAAAAGTATTGTATTTTTCCTTAAAAGTATTACATTTACCCTTATAAGTAACAAAAATTTTATTCCTGATTAGTATTACATTTGGACATATAAGTATGACATTTGTGCATATAAGTGTTACATTTGCATCTTGACCCGACCCGTCTCATGGTGAGACAGTCTCACACAAGTTTTTGCCAATTGAAATTGCTTTCACAATTAATGATTCAACGCCAATAAACAAAATCATCCTACTACTACTACTACTACTACTACTATTATTATTATTATTATTATTATTATTATTATTATTATTATTATTATTACATAAGGGCATTTTAGTCATTGTATCACTTATTCCCTTTTAATTTCATGTATTCCTATTCCTGCATACCAAACAATGTAATTTGAATTTCTATTTTATTCCACCTTAATCTTTTTCCACCGAATTAAAATTCCTTTCCTTCCAACCAAACGTATTGTAAAGGCGTTGAATTGGAAGGAGGAAATTAAGGGGAAAATGAAATGTGGTGTGAATAAAGTAGAAATTTAAAATTTATTGTTTAGTAAGCATATGAACAGAATTACAGACAATTAAAAGCAAAGAAGAGAATAAAGACTAAATTGTCCTTGCATAATAATAATAATAATAATGGTAAAGTTGTCGTCATTTGACGTAGGACTTAATTAGTTCTACTTTCTATGAAACCAATTCTAGGGTACTATTAGAATTGCAATTCTGTCAAACCAAACAATAGAATTAAACAAGTTTATGTGAGAACACATGTTCCATGTAAAAAATTTGGATTAATTTTATGCGTCTATTTGAGTTGATTAAAGGTTGAAAATTAAGAAAAATATGAGAAAAACATGATGACTATTTCATGATTATAATAGCGTATTTAAAAATGCCTAATAGTGCACTCTTGATATAACTAATGAACATACATGAGTGCAGGCACTATTACTGTCGGTTATCCCCGAAAGCACTACCAAATGTTTTTCATACATTTTACATACAACTATGCGTTCTAGTATAATAATCCTCCCCTGCTCTGTCTCTATATATATACATTGTTCTGAGCAATTCTCGAAGAAATCATTACAGAATTTCTAGTTCTCTGATCTACTTCCAATTCCAAAGTTCCCAGTGGAGATGATGGAAGTAAGAAACAAGTATGTGTCCATAAGGAATAACATAGAAGGTGCACCACAAGAATCGGACTTTGAGTTGAACACAGAAATGGTGTCCCTGTCAGTTGAACCCGGTTCGAAAGATGTTATAGTGAAGAACCTGTATGTGTCCATTGACCCCTACCAGCTCAACCGGATGAAGTCTCAAAGCTCCTCGCAGAATGCCATTAATTTTGCCGTCGCTATTACTCCCGGCGAGGTACGTGCTCGATTTAGAGATCTATTGGAGTGTGGATGAGATGTCACGAATTTCTTTCAGTTTAATCATATGTCTCAGTATCTTAGTTAATTGATGGAAAAAATTGGTGGTTAGACAAATAAAAAAAGGTTTAAAGTGAGCATAACATACACTATAGTATATCTCATCATTTATGCAGCATTTAGAATTCTCAAGAACATAAAATATGATTTACACATTTTTTTCTTTAATATTCACCATATCTGTTCTCTTTAGTTTGATGATGTGTTAGGAGTGATCTAAGTATCCCTCTCTCTCTCTCTGTCTATCAGCAGAGTATTGATGCATATGGAGTGGGGAAAGTTTTGGCTTCTGGTAGGGATGATATCAAGAAGGATGACTTGGTTGCAGGTCTTCTTAGTTGGGGAGAATACTCTGTACTCAAGGAAGGCAGTCTGCTTAATAAGTTGGACCCCATGGGCTTTCCTTTGCCTCACCATGTTGGAATTTTTGGTAATGATTGCATTAAAAAAATTTCATGGTATAGGTGACAAAAATGGGTGATTTGAGAAGATTAAAACGGGTTGAAACAAGGGTAATTCAGCCAAGTTGGTTGGACTGTTCGTTTGAACGGATCAGTTATGAGTAATCTAGGATGATTTACCTTTCCTGGTCAAATCTTTGACTTTTAAGAAAAAAATGGCATATTGACTAACTTTCTAACAATTTTGGGTGTTGAGAAAATCTCGTCACTACAATTGATCATCCATTAAAAGTGACTGAAATTTCTAACCTAGCACTTATATCGATGGTCTATGTAATTTGGTTTATTTAAGGTTTTTGAACATTGGTGCAGGGTTTAGTGGACTTTCAGCCTATGGTGGATTTTTTGAGATTTGTAAACCTCAGAAAGGGGAGAAGGTTTTTGTGTCGGCAGCTTCAGGATCAGTTGGAAACTTAGTAGGACAATATGCAAAGCTGTTTGGCTGTTATGTTGTTGGCTGTGCTGGCTCCCAACAAAAGGTCTACCTTCTCACCATTTTTATCTTGCTTTACCAAACAAGCCAACAATAATTTCTCTAAGGTTGAAAATAATTCCTTATGCATGTGGTAATATGGTTGAAAACATATAAATATGAGTTGCAGGGGCCTCAGAGTGGGATATAAGCAACTCGATTAGATTAATCTCATCTTGCTCATATGGGCGGCTCTAATGTGCGCCCAGACACTAGTCCAACATATCAATTCACATTTCCTTTAAAAGTATTAATTTTTCCATATACGTAATAAACATTGTATTCATGATTTAATATTACATTTACTAGTGTAAGTATTACATTTAATTTAATATTGACCTGACCCGTCTCATGAATAAAGATCCATGAGACTGTCTCACACAAATTTTGTCATATATCGAAGCTTTAACTAATAATATTATCTAACGAGTGTAAGCTTACAGGTGAACATTCTTAAAGAGCAGCTTGGTTTTGATGATGCCTTCAACTACAAAGAAGAATCTGACCTCAATTCAGCTCTTAAAAGGTCCAATCCTCACTATTCCCATTTACCTGGTCTTATCCAATTTCTGAACACAAACATTCCAAGTTTCCTTTTCAACACTTTCAAGATTCTTAGGCTGTGTTTTGTTGACAGGTTTAGTTATCAGGAATGGGTATCAAAGTCATTGTTATTGTTTGGTTGACATGTTTTTAGAACACTACTATTAGTTTTGATTACCCCATTAATTGCTAAACCCATTCCCTAATAAAATAAGGGTTTCATTTCCCTTCCTCCTCCTCTACTCCCCAACTATTAATAATCATTTTCATTCCACTCTACTACTAAACATACAAAATACTTTTACCAAAACCCATTACCATTACTAAGTATTTGATATCCATTCTAATTTCGATTCCCATGTGCGAACCAAACACACCCTTACTCTTTTGTCTGGCTATCTAAAGAATATAATGTTTTCTAAACCATATATAGCATTCCAACACTACTTACTATTGGGTGGAGGCCAGTAAATGGTCAAGTCCAGCAGGGGTGGTTGGGGGATTGTTGGGCAGATGCCTAAAGGATCAAGTCAGGTTAAATCCAACATTATTCTACCTCTCGAAAATGTGATAACTGTCTATAAAGAAATAAAGTGGAGCCTTTGCTACGTACTAGCTATAACTTTTTGTGTGAGTGGTAAGCGTTAGATCTACTTAGTGGTATCAGAGCTAGAGAAAAACTAATTGTGCAGTTAAGACTGGGGGGACTTATTTTGGCTATTCGTTATAGCTTTCGGCGCAAGTGGTAAACGCTTGATCCTAAAATTTACAATATTGTTAAACAGGTGTTTTCCAGAAGGAATAGACATATATTTTGACAACGTGGGAGGAAGAATGTTGGAAGCTGCAGTGGCCAACATGAACACACATGGCAGAGTTGCAGTCTGCGGTGTTATATCAGAGTACACAAACGCCACAGTGCGAGCTGCACCCAACATGATGGATGTCGTTTACAAGAGGATCCAGATCCAAGGGTTTCTTGCTGCGGATTTCATGAAAGTGTATGCAGATTTCTATTCCAGAACATTAGAGTACCTCAAAGCTGGGAAAATCAAGGTGCTTGAAGACATCTCGCATGGCGTTGAGAACATTCCCTCGGCTTTCGTAGGACTTTATCGCGGCAACAACGTTGGGAAAACGATTGTCCAGATTGCAGATGAATGAACACAGCCATGTCAAAGTTTCAATCGTGTTTTTTTTTTACTCTGATGTGTTAAGCAGCGAAATCCTTAATATTTCAAAATTTTTACAATAAATCCGATCCACTTGTGTTGAATTTAAAATTTATGAATTTTGAACGGGGCGTTATAGATTATTAGTTGTGTTTAGCTTGTATTAACTTAGTTATATGCTATGTTTGCTAAATGACAGATGACAGATCCGTAAAAATTTTGGCAGTTTTTCTCATTTTTGACGTTTTGGAATCGCTGGAATCCCAAACACTACCTTGGACAATGTTTGAGAGTTTTGGAAAAGAGTTTCTTCTCCCCAAAATGCCCATCCTTACACTATGGACAAGGGTTCACACTTTACAGTGCACTTTGGACCCTAAGCATGTGTATGTATTTTATATTGTGAGTTTGTGTCTTATGCTATAAAATTTTGTACACGAAATAAATTAATAGTTATGTCTTATGTTATGAATTTTTGTATCTTGTGTTGTAAAATTCTGTGTCTATAGACACAAATTTTGTACCTAAATCATATTTGAAAAATAATTGAAGTAAATATATAACATGTGTATGTGTCTTGTGTTGTGATTTTTTGTATCTTATGTTATGAAATTAATGTACCTTACGAGTAAATTTTGTAGCTCGTCGTTTTGATTCATTGTCAACAATGTTATGTGGACCTAATCTATGATATAAATTCCTAATGAGGAGTCTTTTAGGTTCCACAAATTTTACTGTGGACCACGGTCCACAATAGATTGCAGATCATGCATCAAAACGATGTCGTTTCAATTAATGAAAACAAACGGCTGAAATGATTTCCGTTTCGCGCCGTTTACTTTCAGTTTATACTTTATATACATTGCATTTCCCTTTCAATACAACTGCAGTTTCCTTTCAACACAACTGCAACATCAGTTCAACACAATTGCAATATCAGTCATGACTATAGTCCACAGTGTATTGTGGACCATAATCCACAGTATAATTTGCGTCCATAATGCTATACGAACCCTCTGGTCCAATATATAAATTGCCCATCCATGCCGTATGAGTGGTATGACTTTTATATTCTTAGACTGATTTGGGGTAGGTGAAAGAAGTTTGTGAATTGTGAAGGTAATTTAATTTAATTTTCTAATTTTGGAAAGGTATGACTTTTAATTTAATTTTCTAACTTTGGAAAGGTATGACTTTTAATTTAATTTAATTTAATTTTCTAATTTTGGAAAGGTTTTTGTTAACGAAATTAAACCAATTTCCCTTGTGTCCCGCTAAAGGTACAACGATTATTACCTCGTACTTCGTCAACACAACCATCATCGGATTCGCACTCTACTCCCCTCCCTCCCTCCCTCATCATCCCATACACTCAACACGTATACTTTCCCTTTTAATCTCCATCTTCTTCTCCGATCCACACTTCCGATTCCCCACATTGCTGACGAGCCAAGAATCGGATTTCCACGATAGATTCGATCTGGTCTAACAATTAACAACGTAAGAGCGTACGTTATTGTTTCCTCGTCCCCGGCAAAGCTAAGCTAAGCACCATGGGCAGCGGAGGAGATTTGAGCGACGGTGTATTGAAGAAGATCGTCCTCTCCTACACCTACGTCACCATCTGGATCTTCCTCTCCTTCACTGTCATCATCTACAACAAGTACATCCTCGACCGCAAGATGTACAACTGGCCTTACCCCATCTCCCTCACCATGATCCACATGGCCTTCTGCTCCTCCTTCGCCTACTTCCTCGTCCGCGTCCTTAAACTCGTCGATCCTGTCTCCATGTCCTGGCCGATTTACCTCAAATCTGTTATCCCCATTGGCCTCCTCTACTCCCTCTCCCTCTGGCTCTCTAACTCCGCTTACATTTACCTCTCCGTCTCCTTCATCCAGATGCTCAAGGCCCTCATGCCCGTCGCTGTCTACTCCATTGGTGTTCTCTGCAGCAAAGAGTCTTTCAGGGTTGACACCATGCTCAATATGGTCTCCATCTCCATTGGGGTCGCCATTGCCGCTTATGGGGAGGCCAAGTTTGATTCATGGGGGGTGATTTTGCAGTTGGGAGCTGTGGCGTTTGAGGCCACCAGGCTCGTCATGATTCAGATTCTGCTCACCTCTAAGGGTACGTCAAAAGTTATAGCTAGTAACGAATGTTTAGTTTTATTAGGATCAAGCTCTTATCACTATCACTATCACTATTAATAAAGTAGGCACATTGCTATTCGCATGACCAACTCAATTCGCATAAGGGTAAAGTTTGAAAACAATGATTCGGGATCGAATCCACCTTATAAGGTGAATTCGGGTTCAAAATTAAATTTTAAATATTCAATATGTAAATTGTGTTTTTTGAACCTGGGTCCACATAATAATTTGCCTCGGTTGCTCTGTCCGGTTGGGACATGAGGGGCCCTTGGGATGAGGTTTAACCTTTTTGAGAACAAAAGTAAGCACATTACCTACATGGCTACCTCAGTTTGTTACAGGGGCGAAGTTCGGAAACAATGACTCGGGACTCAGGATCGAGTCCACATTGTAATGTAAATCCAGGTCCAAAACTGAATTTTGAATATTCAATATGTAAATTGTGTATTTTGGATCAGGGTCCACCGTGGATTCGAGTCCACATAATAATTTGCCCTAGATGCTCTATCCGTTTGGGACATGAGGGCCCTTGGGGATGAGATTCAACCTTTTTGGAAACAAAAGTAAGCACATTACTAAGTTACCATGATTTAAAACCTCTAAATGCTCTGTTGGAGCGGGGTATGAGGGCCCTTTAGGGATGTCTCAAAAGTAGGCACATTGCTGAAATACATAAAATTATACATGTTTTACTTTCTGTCATTATTATTGTTTCTTGTTAATCTCAACAGGTATCACGCTTAATCCCATTACCTCTCTTTACTACGTGGCTCCATGTTGCCTGGCTTTCTTGTTTGTGCCGTGGGTCATGGTGGAATACCCGAATTTGAAGGAGAATTCCAGCTACCATTTCGATTATATGATCTTTGGGACCAATTCTTTCTGTGCTTTTGCTCTGAATCTTGCTGTTTTCCTGCTGGTTGGGAAGACTTCAGCCTTGACTATGAATGTGGCTGGGGTGGTTAAGGATTGGATGTTGATTGCATTCTCATGGTCTGTGATTAAGGACACTGTCACCCCTATCAACTTGGTTGGGTATGGGCTGGCTTTCTTGGGGGTGGCTTACTATAATCACATAAAGTTGCAGACTCTCAGGGCCAAAGAGGCACAGAAGAAGAGTGCAGAGAATGATGATGGGGAGTCTGGCAAGTTGTTGATGCAGGAAATTAGGGAAGGGGAGAATAATAATGCAGCTAAACCGAACGAATTGCACGAATCGCGGGATTGATTGATTCGATGTGATTGAAATGATGATCTTTGGATTCAATGGTGCTGACATTATATTTTTGGTAGGTTAGGAGGATTGGGAATTGAAATTTGAAACTGATGATCAGGCAATATAAGGGGTTGGTTGTTCATCAAAGATGATTTAATTTAGGGTTTGAATTCTAGTTATGAGTTTGTAGGAAGTTGTGTTCTTTCATATATTCCTGCACTGCCCCATTTTGTCTGTTGAGTTTTATGGTGTTCAGTCATAGTGGTAGTAATACTCAATTCTTGTTGTTATGTGTGGTACCAGGAGTCTGAGGTTTACATGTTGCTAGGAACCATGTTTGTTCCATGAGGAAACATTATATGGCTTCTTGCCCTTTTCACTTGGTCTTGATGTAATATCCATCTTGGATCTCTTATTTCTTAAAAGACTACGTTTTGCTTTCTGCATTTTAAGTATTAAAAGTATGCTTAATTACTAGTTCAATACAAGGAAAAAAAAATTAACCATTTGATTCATCTTACTTTTTCTTTTCTATTTTTTTTCTAATAAAGAAAAGATAAAACTAGAGAAACATTTCAATAGTATTTAGAGGTGTCAAAACTGATGACTTGAAAAGGCCAGCTTAGCTACCTCGACCCCTTTAGGCTGGAGGGTCATGTCAAGGGCTTGCCAAATTCTTAAAATTTTGAATTTGATTAAATTGTCAGCAGTGAACTATGAACTTTGACATTAAAATTTTTCATTAATAAGAGTAGAGCATTTTTATCAAATTGTATGACATAAAGTTTTCCATTATAAAGAGTACAGTATTCATCATCAAAATTTAATTTGAACTAAATCCGTGAATGATAAAAGTTGAACTTTAATTTTTTTTAAAATATTTATGATTCTTTACAAGATATTATTTATTTTATGAAACCCTAATTAAATACATACAAACCAAGTGTAACTCAATTTTTTTTTTGAAAAAAAGTGTAACTCAATTGTTTGAACTTCAACCAAATATTCTCCCTAAGTTTTAAATTTTGAAAAGGGGAACCGAACTATGGTCTCTCCTAAATAAAAACGCATGCATATTCTGGCATTTAACCCAGATTCGGCCCATTGTTATACCATGACCAGGGTTCATATTACATTGTGAACTCTGAGGTAAAAATTATGTATCTTCAGTTAATAAATAACTTGATAATTATTGACACATAATATGAAAGCTACATGTACAAAAGCTGTCAACTACAGGTAATTAGGGTCTACAATGCAAGGTAGACCCTGGTATAATTTGCCAATTCCAATTCTGCCGGTTGTCATGCCATGGACCCGAGTCCACTTTGTAAGGTGGACCTGGTACATGTTCACAATTTTAGTACTCTATGTTCACAATTTTAGAATTCTATGTTCACAGTTTTTGAACTGTATGTTCATAATTTTTAAACTCTATATTCACAATTTCATAAATACTCTATATTCAATAGTATAACACAATTTTTGAATCTATATAACAAAATTGTGAAAATAGAGTTCAAGAATTGTGAATATTGACTTATTGAGTAATGTAATTTTGTATATTAAAATTTAGGAATAAGGGTCAAATAGGCCACTGAATTACGCACGAAACTGCAATTAGGCCATCGAACTAAAAAACAATGCAATTGGGTCCCTGAACTACACAAATTCATGCAAATTAACCCAAAGTGACTTGTTGACTTGCACAAATTCATGCAAATTAACCCAAAGTGACTTGTTGACTTGATCTTCCGCATGCAAATTAACCCAAAGTGACTTGTTGACTTGATCTTCCGGTTACAAATTAACCCAAAGTGACTTGTTGACTTGATCTTCCGGTTACTAACTTTAAAAATAATATTTTAAAATAATTTTAAATTAATTAAAATTAAAATTAAAAAAAAAACAGAAACAAGTCAATTGGGTCCTTTTTTTTTTTTTAAATTTTAAATTTAATATTAATTAATTATTTTATTTAAAATTGTTTTAAAATATTAATTTTAAAGTTGGTAACCGGAAGATCAAGTCAAACAAGTCACTTTGGGTTAATCTGCATGGATTTGTGTAGTTCAGGGACCCAA
Organism: Ipomoea triloba; assembly: GCF_003576645.1. Taxonomy (NCBI): domain Eukaryota; kingdom Viridiplantae; phylum Streptophyta; class Magnoliopsida; order Solanales; family Convolvulaceae; genus Ipomoea; species Ipomoea triloba. The sequence goes on from NC_044928.1 coordinate 2,517,220, forward strand.
TTGCATTGTTTTTGAGTTCAATGGCCTAATTGCAGTTTCGTGTGTAATTTGGTGGCCTATTTGACCCTTATTCCTAAAATTTAAAATTATAAATATAGAGTTCTAAAATTGCAAATATAAAGTTCTAAAATTGTAAACATAGACATGGGTCCACAGCATAATTTGCGGCAAATTATTGTATGGACCATGGTCCACACAGCTGTGTGGACCATGATAAAATGTACATTTTTAATGTACTAAATGTACATTATTTTTGTATTGAATGTACACTATTTTTATACTATAAAAATAATGTACATTCAGTATACAAATAATGTACATTCCCTGAATATAATGTACATTATTTTTATACTGAATGTACATTATTTTTATATTGAATGTGCATTATTTGATATTATGGTCCACACAGCTGTGTGGACCATGAGGATTGATAATTTGCCCAATTCTGCAGGCTGGTTATTACTCTCAATGGACTTGAGCACTAGGGATTGACAGGAATCATGGCTGAAGCCCAATCCAATTAGGAAATAGGGCAATTTGAAAGGTTATATACAGCCCACCTTAGTTGTTGGAAATCAGTCGTAGCCCTAAGTGGTGAATACAATTCCAAGGTTGCATTTGGTACTTGAGAATTTCAAATTTTTTTATATCTCAGGTTTCTTAATTTTTTTTTAGATTATATCATAGATCCTATAAATCTGTCTCAAATTTATTAAAAGATAAATTGAACGCAAATGACCTTGTGGTCTAGTGGCACCCAATTGCATCTCTATACGGAAGATGATGGGTTTGAGCTTTAGTAGAGGTAAATAGGTAATGCTGAGTCTTTAAAACACATCTTTTTCGGATGTCTCTCATTCATTTGTATTAATGATTTTTTTAAAGGATAAGGGAAAACTTGTAACCACTATGTGAAGGTATGTACAAAGTAAATATGTTATTGTGTAATAGTTTACAAATTACACATGAGAGGTAAATCGCACTATAAAGATTTTGTGTGATGGGCCGGGCTTGACCAAGATGGTATCACAAATGATTTGATTCGGGAAATTTAACTAAATTTTCATATTTATTGACAAATTATAATTTTGTGACTTCATCATCAGTCCATTCCATCATTGCATCACAAGTTAAACACGGAGTTACATCAGGTTGTAAAGGGAAATGAATGATAGAGATTAACAAATTATGTAATAAGGATTAATTAATTAACAATTTATGATGCTAAGAATAAAAATAATCAATACGATTAACAATATATAATTGTAAATAGAAAACAATTATCATATATAAATTAGGACAAAGGAAAACATGTAAATTAAATAATTCACTAAATTTATAGCTATTCTGCAATTGGACATATAATTTAAAATGTGTGCAATTAAACTATTAAATAAGTAAAATATGTTCAATCATGATATTTTTAATTTCTTTTCAAAGCAAAATAATATGTGCAAATCATGATATTTGTAATTTGTTCAATTTAATTTGAGTTGAAAACATTTCAATCTATCTTTCCTTTCAACTAGCTAGAGCTGCCAATTTGCAACACGACTAATTAACATGATACGAAAATAACAGATTAGCGTTTAGCCTTAACGTGTCTCGGATTATTTAACGGATTGACCCATTAATATTAACAATAGTTATGATTTTATCATTTTATGAATATTATGATATGTTATGAATTGAATATCTTTAGTATTTTGGTAGACGATTTAATTGTTGATTAAAAAAGAGTTAATACCACAAATGGTCTTCTGGCTATTGGGCTAGTACTCTTTTTAGTCATTCACTTTCAATTCAACCAAAACGCGTGCCTTGACTTTCATTTTTTTTACTACAAATAGTCCTTTGTTAAATATTTTGTTAAATGGGCATTAAATATAGGGATATTATCGTCAAATTAATTAATATGATTATGATTACATCTTTTAGAGAATTATGTGGGTTAATTTAATATGATTATAATTACCTCTTTTACATAATTATATGGCAACATAATTATATTAATAAAAATTAAGTTAATAAATATAAAAATCATAGTGTAAAATGTAAAGTAAAATTATTATAAATATATACATTATTCTCGTATTGTTAAGCTAAAATATTAATCTTTTTAGATTAAGGGTGTTTAGAAACCCGAAAAATGATTCATGGAAATCATTTTTCGGGTTTTCAGTGTTTGGTAAAGAGTGGGAAATGTGAGTCAAAGAAACAAGAGTGCTTGGTCAATGGAAAATAAAATCATTTTCTTGGAAAATGACTTCCACTTTTTTCGGGGAAGTCATTTTTCAATTCTCACACCTAACACTACACCACCAACACTACATTACCAACACGTACTACCACCTCACCACCATCATCACCACCACCGCGACCGCCACAACCACCACCATTACCATACTACTAGGGGTTTCAAGATGGACCAAAACACGCGGGCCAGCCCTAAACCGCCCTGCGGTGGGGCAGATTAAGGCTTAGAAATTTTGTCTCATGAAAAGGTGGGCCTCACAAGCTTGACCTGCGCAGATGGCAGGCTAGTCACAGGCTTTTCAATATATATATACTAGTATTTTTTTTATGCACGATGCGCAAAAATTAGGTGCCCAATATTAGTATTTTATATTAAAAATTTAAATTTATTTAGATTTTAGATGTTTAAATTATAGTAAATAATAATAATAATAATAATAATAATAATAATGTAAAATATTTTATAAATTTAATATTTATATTTTAAAAAGTAACTAACATATAACTCCAATATATAATGTGTACATATTATTATTATTGGAGAAAATAAGAAAATATATGGTGGATGCATGTGCATAGTAACAATAGTGGAAAAGATAACGAAAGTTATAACAGTAGGGGTATATTTGTCCAAAATATTCTATAGTATAACTTTTATAGCATAATGTATAAAATAAAACTTAACGGAAAAACATGACATAAATGGAGGGTATAACATTCATTCACACTTATTATGTATACTAGTATTTTGTACGCGCGATGCGCGAAAAATCATGCCGAATATTAAAACATTAATAATTATAAATAATTAAAATTTATAATTCAAATTATATATACACAAATAATATATGTATTTTATAGACACATATATGATTTACCATTAATAGAAATTTAATTAAAATATAATTAACAATTAAATTAATTATATAATGATTTTAATAAAATGATAATTAAAGAATAGGAAAAAGATATGATAGATATAGGTGTATGGTAATAATGATGGAGTTAAAAAGTAACGGTGTTATAACGGTGTAAGGGTAGTTGTGTATAACAAGAATGTAGTAGGGACAATTTTGTCTAATAACATTGAAGTGTAAAACATTTAAAGCAAAATGTATACATTTATTAGCATAGAAAAAGTGGAACATAAATCAAGGATATAACTTTGATTGACACTTATTATGTTTTTAGAAATATATAATATATATATATATATATATATATATATATATATATATATATATATATATATATATCACACGTCACCCACACCTTTTAAAAAATGTAATTTTTTAATTATTATTATTATTATTATTATTATTATTATTATTATTATTATTATAAAAAATAACACCACCACCACCACACTACCATCACTATTACCACCACCAACACCAAACACTTTGATTAGTAATCTTTGTTTGTAATTGTGGATTGTAAAATTTTGGTTATTTTGATTTGTTATTTTTAATTAAAAGACTTTGGTTAGTTATTTTGATATCTTATTAGTAATTTTTAAAATTATATTTAAAATTGTTATTATATATTATTATTATTATTATTATTATTATTATTATAAATGTTATATTCTAAACAAAAATAAAATAAAATGTTTAATTATACAATTCGGTTCATTTTCTGAAAAATGAACCAAACACACCAAGACAATTCTTCCAGAATGCAATCAGACACGGGAAATGAAAATATTTTTCTTGAAAATGACTCATTTTCCAAAAGTCATTTTCCTGATTTCCAAACACACCCTAAAATCTCTTAAAGATAATTGTTTATCATTATTTCAAAGGTACAATAATTTTTTTTTTGAGTACTATTAACTCTTTGACAATGTAGTATCTGTTCATAACTACTTTCTCAACCAAATGAAGCACCAAAAGGCCGAGAAAGGTATAGATAGTTATAGTATCAAACAAATGTATAGATGATACAAATTTATGGCATATATATGTGGTGGATAAATTACAATAAATAAATACTTATTTTGAAAATCTAAATATAGAATTTATTGTTAAGCGATGAAGTTTAATCCACAAACTTTAAAAAACTCTTTCACAAATAATAAATGATTACCCGTACTCTACATTTTTTCATTTTAAATTTACCTTATAATATTTATCTCCTTATGTGATAATATTTGATTGGATATTATTTGTATTTGATTATTGAGTTGATTTCCTTTTTAACTTGTGATAGGATTGATGAATTAATGAACAAGCAATATATATAAAGAATTTTATTACCACTCAGCATGTGAACACTAAAAGTTGATAGAATTCAGGAGGAAAAAATAATAGGGTCATGTTCAGGTGTGGCCGTGCCTTCCCGTGCGGCCGTGCGGTTTACACCACTCAATGTTAAGAAATGCACCACTCAATGTTACGAAATGCACCACACAAATAACATTGAGTGGTGCATTTCATATTAAGATTGAGTGTTGTAAATTAATCATATAAAGTTAATTTATAAATATATAAAGTATTTATTATATATTTATATATAGTCAAGATAAGATCACATTCTTAACTGTATGTGTTCGTAATATACAAATTGTGAAGTTGTGAATACAAAACAAGGTAATCAGTTACATATATGTTAACATTGTACGTTCGTAGTATATATAAAAGGTAAATTGTGAACATTTAGTATGTAAATTATGTTTGGATTCACCTTACAAGGTGGGTTCAGGTCCACAGAATAATTTGTCCTTTTCATAGGACCAATATCCTATATAAAAAGTGGTTCAACATCTTAATGAATTAGTTAAAGACCCTAACCAATTAATCTAATTAAATTTACCATAAACATTAAAGATGTTTGAAGTTATGAAGCCCTAATCTTTTCAATCAAAGCAATAGGCCGGTTAGGTAGTTGCTTGGTCGGTGGGATTTTTCCTAATCATAAAAGGAGTATCGTTATTGTACATAGGGTTGGGACTTTTTTAGTGCATAAATGTCAAAATCCACGAAATTGATTTATATAGTTCCAAATTGATATGATTTTAATTGCCTCCCTATTACTTTTGGTTCCAATTAAGTTTAGTTAGGAGCCTAGAGGTTTGGATGTTTGTTCTGCCTCCTTTTACTTGTGATGCTCTCTATTCTCATTAATTAATTTCTTATTGATAGCGTAGATTGCATAGGGGCTGTATACTACCTACGTATATATCGGTAAAATAATAGGGATGTAGGTGGAATTAGAATGATTTTATAGATGCGATGCTTTAATACACTATATGATTACAAGCATAATATGGGGTTGGAAGCCTATGTTAAGATTAAGAAATATTCTAAGCTATTTGGTCTAAACATCCCATCTACCGTAGGGCATATGTGATATGTCAAGATTTCGGCAATACTCGAATAGTAAGTTAGGTTAGTCATGACACGTGTTAATTCTTATATGACTTATGCTCAAGACCGGTTCTGAACATGTCTAACATAAACAATCGAATAGGGACCCCAATTTTCGGGGCTTCATATTTTATAAAAATAAAATAAAATAAAATTATATGTATATATAGTTTAAAGATATTGTTTAGAGAGATTTTATCGAAAGAAAAGATAGGGGCAGTGAGTATGTTGAATTCATTGAAACATATGGGTTGTTTTTCAAATGCTACTATTACATATCGAATATTATTGACTATCCCAATTACTATTGATGGAAAACGAATTGTATTTTGAGCTAAAATTGCTTAGAGAGATTTTATCGAAAGAAAAGATAGGAGCAGCTAGTGAGTATATTAAATTCATTGAAACAAATGGATTGTTTTCCAAATGCTACTATATATTGCATATCGAATATTATTGACCATCTCAATTACTGTTGCATCTGTAGAAAGGAGTTTTTCAAAATTGAAATTGTTGAAATCTTATTTACAATCTAGTATGTTACAAGAAAGACTCAATATAAAATGGATTTGATTAGCTTTAATCTCCATTGAAAATGAACTTTTGGAAGAAGTTGATATCAAATAATGTTTGATAGATGATTTTGCGTATAAATGTGCATGGCGCATTTCACTTTTTAACTAAAATTTTATATGTATTTTTTATACAATATTTATATTTCGATACAACTTTTTGAACAACTATTATTTATGTATAAAGTAGGTCAAACCAAGGTTGTACATGTAGACTACATTTCGGAAAAAAATTACTATATACACATTAACAATTTAACATACACCGCACGTAGTAATGTATATAGTGCAAATAGTTTGATGCACACTATTATATATTATCAATAATAGTTAGATATATAATAATTCTTAGACCATGCACAGAAATACTGTTATATATAGATTTATGCATGCAATAATTGTTTGAAAATTATGGAGAAAATATTCCAAATCATCGGTGCAAAATTAAGATTAGCTTGCTTAATTATCTGGGAGACAAAATGGGTGGTGCCTTGTAATTAGATGCGACGTCGTTGGATCCTCTCTTCTCAAGTCTTTAGTTTTCCTGTTTTAGAGTCTTTCAACAGTTGCCGAATTTAGTAATTCGTTGAAAATATAATGTAGATTCGATGCCAAACGAAATGAAATACTAATGACCTTGTGGTCTAGTGACACCTGATTGCATTCCATGTGGAAAAGGATGGGTTTGAGCTTCGGTGGAAATGCTGCTGTCTCTTTATAGTTCAGTAGGACAAATACTACATTGTAATATAGTCACTAGTACTCAAAAAAAAAAAAAAAAACGAAATGATCATGAAGATATTTAATGCTACTTCAATATTTTGTTTTTTTGGAAGTGGATTTATTTCACGTTACATATATCTATAGGAGTTCTCATATGAGAACATTCTCACATGTAAAAAGTAATGATTAATTTGATCTATTTATTTCGGTGGATCAACGGTTGAGAGTGGCTGAAGATTGAAAAAAAAAAGGACGAGTCAATTTTATAAATATTACAAACTTTAAAGTAAATTTGTAATAATTATAAAATTGACTCATATTTTTTACTAAAACTCCCAACTCATTAACACTAATCCTCATTTTTCACAGGATGATTATGTTCTCATTTGAACCTAGCTTCACACACACACACACACACATACTTTCTCAAACATTTTCAACCCAAAGAATCTAAGCCTCTACCACTCGGTTTAAACCTATAACCACCAATTTAGAATAGTAATCAGGATGTCATCACAGTACACAGTACATGGTAGTTCGCCGAGTGTGTGTGTGTGTATATATATATATATAATCGCGTTCAAATGAGAATCGCTTGTCCAGGAGAGAAATCAGAACACATGTCATCTCTGTGTGTCCAGATATAGCGGATCAGAAACACTGATTTAAAAAAAAGTGGTGACATTTTCGTAAATAATTGAATATCGAAGTGCAAGTAAAATGCATTACAAGTGCAAATAGCAATTTCATACAGTGCACTTAACTGCAAGTAAAATGTATTATTACAGGGGCAAGTAAAATTTACATTGAACATCAATACTAAGTGCACCTAACGTTATAACTAGTTGCACCTACATTATGATTAGGTGCACCTAGGTGCACAAATGTTAACAAGGTAAATTACTTGTAGTGGTAAATGATTTTACTTGCACTTTTTACTTGCAAAGATGCACCATCTACTTGCACTTATAACACATTACTTTCACCAAAGTTCGAGTTATCTACGAAAATGTCACCGCGTCATTTTTTTTTAAAAATTACATTAGATTAATTGACCTGGACACGTACGTGGACAGCTGGAAATGGTTCTTATTTCTCTCCTAGGCGCTTGTTCAGTGGTCTATTTGTACCTTTTCCCTTTATTTTTAATCACCCAAATTACTGTGATCTATATATTAAGATTGGCAAGGGCGGATCCACAGTGAGGACAATTGCTTTCCTCCTCCCACCCCATCCCATATATAGTAGTCCATTGTGTGTGTAGTACATGCTTAGCTTAGATATAAATAAAACATATATACAGATACAAGTAATCAAAAGATGGTAAGTTATGCCTTAACTTCGGAAAGGTCAGAGAGTTGAATCTCATTGTTTTCGTTGGATTTTTACGTTGTTTTTATTCGATCTTTTTAAAATATAAATATTGATATTTCCATTTTTATTATTTAGAATATAAGATGTGCAAGCCTTCTTTTATATTAATAGTGAGATGTATTGTTTATAATGTGTTTTCTATTTGAATCATTTTATCAAATTAATCATTATTTCATATTTTGTTATGAATATTTTTTTAATAAAATTTTGATGTATTTTGATTTTTCCTCCATATCCAACAATATTTACAACTATGCTTCTATATGTTTCATTTTTATTTTTCCAACTATTTCTTTTGATTTAATCTTTCGCTCCCACTCAAAATATTTTCTGGATCCCCCTCGAAGATTGGACACCAATGGCATTCTGTCCTTATGCTTTTCGACCATTAATTTTATTCTTTTGGAGTTCTATATTCAAAACCAATATAATTGTCAACAAAATTTTTGATTTTTTGTTGACTTTGCTGCATTGTTTGCCATCCAAAAGATTTCTAGCTTCCAATGCCATTGGAACTTAGGTGGGAAGCTAGGGACATGCGACGTAGTTGTTGACTAAGCTAATGCATATATCTTATAATAGAGACATTATCATGGCAAAAAGAAAGAAATTAAAGAAAGAAAAAAGGTAATCCTTGAAGAGTTGAAAGTTTTTAATAATATTCCAAAATAATGAAAAAGAAGAGCTGAATGGGGGACAAATTTATGCAAAATTTTTAGTGTATAGTAAAGACAAAAGTAATTTTTATAAATAATACAGTGGCCTGGTACCGTCCATAACATCAACCACCAAAACCAATTTGATTTTTGAGTTTACTTATTGCAAACCATTGATCGCAAGTTTTCATCATCATAGAAAAAACAATTTGATTTCAAAATGATCTAAGACAATAATGAAGTGTTTAATTAGTTGTAATGAGAGAATTAGGAAAAAAAGAATTGCAATAAAAAGGGGCGGATCAAAAAAAAATTTTGAACGGGGACAAAAGATTAAAACAAAAGAGATAGTTTGAATTTTGAAAAATAAAAATGAAACACGTAAAAGCATTGCCATAAATATTGTTGGATATGGACGAAAAATCAAAATTTTACAGAAAAAATATTGATAAAAAAATATGAAGCATAATTAAATATTTGATATGGATTGAATAGAAAGTACATTATAAATAATACCTCTCACTATTAATTATATATATATATATATATATATATATATATATATATATATATATATATATATATATATATATATATATATATATACACGCGCGCACATACACACAAAGGGCTACTATATATATATGAGGGGAGGGTGGGGGGAGTACTAGGGCAGTTGCCTCTATTGTGGCTCCGTCTCTGACAATACCATGGGAAACAATAATGTGGGAATTGAATAAAGTAGAAAATTAAATTCTATTGTTTGATTGGTGAGAATAGAATTACTATGATTTTTTTTTTTGGTACTTTAATGCTTGGTTTATATGAGAGTTGGAAGAGAATGGATGGGTAGTATGGTGACCAAAATGTTCATAAAATTACAACTCCTAAGGAAGGAAGTAAGATTGTTAGGGAGGGGTAACTTGGTCCTCACAATCTAACTTTTCTTTCAAAACCTAGTAGGGACAGAGGCTTGGCAAGTAAAGTCCAGCCTTTTCAACAATGTGTTTGTGACGTCTCTCAACACATCCCTTTTATTCATGTGTGTAGGCACATGATTGGCAATGGTTAATTCCAAGACTTACAAGAAGTTGGCCAAGTTTCTTGTATTCACCACATAGATCAGTTTGAATGGGTTTAATTTTGGTGGAAAAGGTGCACTCAACTAGAGCTTGAAACCGAGGAAAAATAGTATAAGTGTCTATCTTTAGTTTCATGGAGAAAAACCAAGTGTATGTATCTGGAATAATCATCAACAAATATAACGAAATAACGATGACCTTTATTTGATAAAATCGGGGATGATCCTGAAATATTTGTGTAAATTAAATCTAAAACAGACGAACTAGATGTTGTGACTCTTTCTAAAGGAACTCGTGAGGATTTCTCTAGTTGACAGGCATAACAAATAGAATTACTACTATCACTTGATGACATTGACACTGAACAATGATGTAGAATTTGATGTAGGGCTCTAGAATGAGGGTGACCAAGATGGTGCTGTTAAACTTCTGGTGACGCTTTGGATGTGACGAATGCCATGGGTTTTTGTACCGGAAGTTTGTATAGTCTCCTTAGGCTCTCTCCTCTACATAGAACTTGATTGGTGGTGAGATCCTTCACAACAAAAAAGGATGGATGAAACTCAAAGAAAACATTATTGTTAGTGGCAAAATGTTTGACAGACAGGAGAGAACTGGTGAGTTTTGGAACATGTAAAACATTTTGTAATTTAGGGAGGCATGAGGTAGAGGATATAGATGCGTTTTCAATAGTAGAAATATTAAAACCAGTATCATTACCGACTTGAAGAGTGTTGTTGTCGGTGTAGGTTTCCACTTGTTGTAATGAAGAGGAGTTTGGAGTGGCATGATGTGTAGCTCTGGTGTCAGGAAGCCAGTTTTGAGAAAACGGACCGCCAACTAGATCATCTGCATAGGTCATATTTGTTTGAGGAATGGAGCACCTGAGTATCTCTAGTAACACTATAGAGTAGTATGGTTGCCAAGGACCTTGTGGTCCAATGGCATCAAATCCTTCCCTTTATACGGGAGGTGGTGGGTTCGAGCCTCAATAGAGGCAACACGCCCACAGCCAGATGTTGAGTAAATTCTACTGTTATGGAGAGGCAGCGATTGGTCCTCGTTGTGCAACAAGTAGTATTGTCAGCCAAATGTTGAGTACTGTTAATTCTACTGTTATGGAGAGGCAGCGATTGGTCCTCGTTGTGCAACAAGTAGTATTGTCAAAGCGGGCCGGCTTGCCCCATTAGGCACATCCCACTGCGGGCCTAATTTTTGGCTGGCCTGCGGGCTAGAGTTCATACAACTCTTGCCCGCCCCATGCGAGTTGACGAGCCCCGTGAGCCGGCCTGCGGGCTTTTCTTCTTCTTTTTTTAATATACATTCACAATACACGTGAATATATATATATATATATATATATATATATATATATATATATATATATATATATAATAGTGTGGATAAATATATATATTTAAAGATAGGGTGCGTTTGCAGGCCGGCTCGTAGCTCGCGTGGGTTGCGAGTCTTAGTGGGTTAGGTTCATTAGGCCCGCTCATTTGCGGGTCGCCCTTTTTTAGTCCTAACCCGCCTCACCGCTGGGCGGGTGCGTGCCAGCCTGTGGGTTTTGGCCTACTTTGACAGTACTAGCAACAATTACTGACGGCTGGGCTGGAGGAACAGCTAAAGAGACATCAATAACATAGATAAACTGACGTGCAATGAGGTAATCATTGAGTTAATCAATGGTGACAGGTTCCTTGGTAGTCGATGATGAAACTATTATGCGATACTCAGGTCGGAAACCCTTGAACAGGTAGAGATTCTGTTCATCTAATCCAATTGGTCGGCTAGCTTCGGAATGTAGTCCAATTAAAACCATGGCTTTGCCAAGTACTCACTCGTTGTGGAGTCTCCCTGGCTCAAATACTGCAGCAGACTAGGGAGACTCAAAGAGTGTGCCCGAGAGAAGGGCCCAAAGGCAGCTTCAATAGCTAACCACAGGGCTCGGCACGTGGTATGACCCACTCCAACATACATAACCTCATCAGATAGAGATAAGATGAGCATGGACAAAATAAATGCATCCTGACATACTCAATTTTGAACTGCAGGATTGGTTACTACGGAAGACCCATCCGGAGCCTTAATAAAAGAAATTGGACACGGGAATGTGTCATCTATGTAGCCACGAGATCTTGCCCACGAAGAAAATGAATGAGTTGGGTCTACCAAAATAAATAATTAGAGGATGTAATAAGTTTTATGAATACAAAGTGTTTGGTTGTCTGTAGGGTATTTATGGATGGTGAAGGGGTGGAGGATATATCAGAGAGGACACTGAGTAACCGGTGGTTGGTAGCAGCATAGTGTCATCGGCAGTAGCGGTAGTGGCGATTGGGTTGGCAACCATAGATCTTTTAGGTATGTTGATAGCAAGAGCATCCATACTAGTGCATTTTTTTAGGGTTTTTCAGAACAAAAAATCAAAGATTGGTTTTTATTGATGTAGAGATGATTTTTTTTGAAGATTATTTACTCTTACAAATTTAGTATTTTTGTGGGACCCGTCATTTGAGAGAAAAGAGGAAAGGGTGAGGAACTGCTGCGCGTGTAGGCGGTGTAGCGTAGTGAGTCGCACGTTTTATTTGTATTTTTAAACTTTTTTTCTTGACTTTTCAGCTCAAATATCGGTTTTTTATTTTATTTTATTTTATTTATTTTATTTTTTTTTTGCCCTCTTTCTCTTTTCTAAATGGAGCATTAAAAATGGCGAAAAGTTTTTAGCCGGTATGGATGCTCTAATAGGCGTACGTGTAACAATTGCACGCTAGACCCAACCCAGGAAGGCTGCTCTGGACCGTAACAGATGAAAAGAAAACACAACAAAAGTTAAGGGAGAAACAAACAAAAGACAGAAAAAACAAAGACCTACCACTAACAAACCCACCCTATATTACCGACTTGAAGAGTGTTGTTGTCGGTGTAGGTTTCCACTTGTTGCAATGAAGAGGAGTTTGGAGTGGCATGATGTGTAGCTCTAGTGTTAGGAAGCCAGTTTTGAGAAAACGGACTTCCAACTAGATCATCTGCATAGGTTATATTTGCTTGAGGAATGGGAGCACCTGAGTATCTTTGGTAACACTATAGACTAGTATGACCAAGATTGCTGCAGATCTGACACTTTGGAACATAACCCCGGCTGCATCCACGACCTTGACCTCCTTTATTGCCACGTCCACAGCCACGATGCTGAGTAACTTCTACTGTTATGGAGAGGCAGCGGTTGGCCCTCGTTGTGCAACAAGTACTGACGGATGGGCTGGAGGAACAGCTAAAGAGATACATTAACAACATAGATAAACTGATGTATGTGCAGTGAGGCAATCATTGAGTTATTCAATGGTGACAGGTTCTTTGGTAGTCGATGATGAAACTATTGCGTGATACTCAGGTCGGAGACCCTTGAACAGGTGGAGATTCTGTTCATCTAATCCAATTGGTCGGCTAGCTTCGGAAAGTAGTCCAATTAAAACCTTGGATTTGCCAAGATACTCACTCGTTGTGGAGTCTCCCTAGCTCAAATACTGCATAGACTAGGGAGACTCAAAGAGTGTGCCCAAGAGGAGGACCCAAAGGCAGCTTCAATAGCTAACCACAGGGCTCGGGACGTGGTATGACCCACTCCAACATACATAACTTCATCGGATAGAGATAAGATGAGCATGGCCAAAATAAATGCATCCTGACGTACCCAATTTTGAGCGAAGCTGGTAGCCACTGAGATCTTGCCCGTAAAGAAAAGGAACGAGTTGGGTCTTTCAAAATAAATAATTAGAGGATGTAATAAGATGTATGAATACAAAGTGCTTGGTAAATAGTTAGAGGATGTATACAAAGTGTTTGGTTGTCTGTAGGGTATAGTGTCATACTGTCATCGACAGTAGTGTTTGGGCTCGAACCCACTCTCTTCCATGTGAAAGTGTAAATCGGGTACCATTAGACCACAAAGTCTTTCGCAATGAATTGTTATTTAATACTTGAATTATACACGTACTATACTTGAATGAACTATTTATAGGGATAAATAGTCTTATTCAAATAAGGAATAATACAATGAATATATAAAGAGAAGAATTTTAGTACGACTAAGAGGTAGAGTACTAAGAGCATCCATACTAGTGCAATTTTTAGGGTTTTTCAGAACAAAAAATCAAAGAGTGGTTTTTATTGATGTGGAGATGGATTTTTTTTATAGACTTTTTACTCTTGCAAATTTAGTATTTTTGTGGGAACCGTCATTTGAAAGAAAAGAGGAAAGGGTTAGGAACTACTGCGCGTGTAGTGCAGCGAGTGCACACGTTTTATTTGTATTTTTAAAAACTTTTTTTCTTGACTTTTCAGCTCAAATATCGGTTTTGTTTTTTTTATTTTATTTTTTATATTTTTTGCCCTCTTTCTCTTTTCTAAATGGAGCTTTAAAAATCGCTAAAAGTTTTTGGCCGATATGTAACAATTGCACGCTAGACCCAACCCAGGAAAGCTGCTCTGGACCGTAACAGATGAAAAGAAAACACAACAAAAGTTAAGGGAGAAACAAACAAAAGACAGAAAAAACAAAGACCTACCAAAGCAAAAGTGGCCAATAGTCTTGGCAAAACAAGAGACAGACCGACCACCCAGAATCTCTGACCTATTCTTGGTTGGACAGAATCAACCATGAAAAAAAAAATAGAACTAGATGATAGACTGGCAACCTCCCCTTAACAACCCATTACCAAAATGAAATAGATGATAGACTGGCAACCTCCCCTTAAGAGCATCCGTATGAATGGAATTTTGTCACGGTTTTTGAGTATTTTTTGTAAGTGTGATTAGGAAAAAGAAAATGAGAAGGGATAGAAAAATAAAATAAAACTAATTTGATATTTAATATATATATATATATATATATATATAATCAATTGTGTCAGCCAAGAACTCCACCTGTCAACCAACCCTTGCTTCTCAACCCCATCTGTCCTTGCTTCCCAACCCCATCTGTCAGCCAAGAACCCATCCTTGTAGAAGCTCCTCATTTTTCTCTGTCCAGCACTCTCTCTCCTCCATGTAGACTATGTATTTGACATAAACTAAGTATTATGCACGGATAGGGATGCTCTTACAACACATTACCAAAATGACTACTCCATGTTCTGTGAGGTTAGCTCAGTTGATTTAACCAATCACCTTAAAATCTTGTTTCGAAAATCTTGTTCCAACAACAGTGTGTGGAACTTGGAGTTACTAGAAAACTACCAGTGTACAGGGGTATCAACTTATAGAATACTTTTAACCTTTTAAATCCAAAAATTTAGGAACACTTGCATGATTATATTATAAATATGGTTACCAACAAAACAGAAAATAATACTTTAAATTCCAACACACTTCCATTGATACTGATCAAACACAAATACAGAAACAGAGACAACAATGCCAAAAGACACAGCATCATTCCTCTATGTACACTGCCGTTGCAGTACTAGAAATTTATACTAACAAACCAACCCTATATTTCTTCTTCTTTTTTTGTTTTTGTTTTTGCACACAAAAAGAAGAAGAATATAATGAAGAAGCTAGAAACGCTAACTAACACTTCTCTTCACCATTCCCATTCATCACAGTCTCCATTTCTACAGCAGATTTATTCTTCCTGGGCTTAAACCAGATCGAGCAAATCAGGTACACAACAAAGTTAACCACTCCGAGAACAGCCAAAAGCCCATAGAACAAATCCAGGCGTCCGTAGTTGATGTTATCCGCCAGCCAGTCCTGGCCGCCATGGCTAGCTGACGTCACCTTCTTGATAACAGATACCAGGAAGCTGCTGACGAAGAAACCGAGGGAAAGCGTGGTCAAGAAGAGGCCTGTGCTCATGGTTTTCATGCTCTTTGGGGATTGGGTGAGGAAGAAATCGAGCTGGCCTGTGTACATGAAGGCTTCCCCAGATCCGACCAGGAAGAACTGTGGGATTAGGTAAAACACACTCATGGTTAAGGTTGAGTTGTGTCGGCCCTCGGATTTTGCAGCTCCTAACCTCTTCCTCTCTATTAGGGCTGATACTGCCATTCCTACTGTTGACAGAACAAGGCCTAGTGCAATTCTTTGCAAGTTGGTGAACCCTGCATGCATGGTGGACAAACTTCTTTAGTATAGAACTATGAAACCTTTAACTAAATGTTTTTCTAGTGAAAGGAAAAATCTGGTATTCGAGAATGTGTATTCAGTAAACTCATTTTACCCTGCCTTGTGACCTTAACTGATTACAAAGGACCCCAGAAATAAACCAGTCTAAGCTGTCCATAACTCTCAAACTAAGAAGGTCAATAGGCAGTTCTGTTATGGACAGACTCAAACTAAAAAGGTCAATAAACAATTCTGGGTAAAGAATTTAACTTGCAATATTGTGGTTACTAAGTCAAAGGCCTCTTGGCTGGGATATATTGCCCCTTTACTAATGTTTTTATAGCTATGTTTTGCAAGTTATGTCATAAACGTATAGTTTTACTATTAGTTTAAACTTTTAGTGGGACCAGAAATGAAAGCATCTGTTAGCTCAATTTTGTACGAGTGATGGGATACCTGGGGTTCCTTTCCATTTCTTCCAAAGGGGCATGACGAGGCGATCATAGAGAGCCAAGGTGATGAGAATGGCAGCTACGAAGAAGACGGTGAGCGAGCCTGCCGGGATCTTGAAACTCCCCATTGATCTGTCCATGGTGGTGGCTTGGATGACTGAATATGTGATCATTTGAGCATAGGTTGTCCAGAAGATTATGGTTGTGGCCCAGATTGGGAGTAGTCTAGCCATCATTTTCACTTCCTCCACCCTTGTCACTGGACTTAGCTTCCATGGATTTGGGGATGATGAAGAACCACCGTTGATGTTCTCCTCAAAATCCCCTTCTGCAACTATTGCAGCCTTGTCCAAACACCTACATACATATCATTGTACACAACTTCAATTTAGTACTTACAAAACAGCTAGAAATATCCCGCCTTGTAATTCTAACTAGCAAAAAGGGCAATAGGCGGCTTTTGATGAGAGTCAAACTTGTAACCTTGTGGTTATCAAGTCTAACAGCATGATTACGAACTTAGCTGAGTATATGAATGGTTCGGTTCAAACAGAACTATGGTGCATGGCCTGATTTTAGGGCGTGCAAGATGTGCAACAGCACAGGACCCCAAAATTTTGGGGGCTCTTAGTCCAGCCCTGACCCAATAGTTAGTATATGTATTTGTGATTATATTGGCTCAAAA
The DNA here is from genome assembly GCF_003576645.1 of Ipomoea triloba. Taxonomy (NCBI): domain Eukaryota; kingdom Viridiplantae; phylum Streptophyta; class Magnoliopsida; order Solanales; family Convolvulaceae; genus Ipomoea; species Ipomoea triloba. Next base: position 2,534,499 of record NC_044928.1, read on the forward strand.
TTAAGTGTTCATGACTGATCTAAATTTTACTACGTATTATTCAAAAAAAATTCTACTCCTTAATATTCATGCGAATCACTTTTCTTCAATTCACAGTTTATTTATACTTTGATAGGGCCTCACTTATTTACCAGCACAGGCCACGCAAATAAAAAAAAAGTTCAGTATGGTCATGCCTAGTAAGTGTAATTTATGTACCAAAAAACATTAGTTTTGCAAGGAATCTAGCAAGTGTGTGTACAAACTTACAGGAATTGATCAGTGTGATGAATTCTTGAATCCTCGGGAGTGGTCTCATAAAGCATGCCAACATCATAGGGAAGGTCCAAATTCCTCTTCCTAACAGCACCAACAATGACCTGAAATATGTGGACAATCGGACTCCCCGAGCTTTTCTTGTACCTATACCTCGTAGTCCCCGACAAGAATATAACAATTGCTACAACCATGGCAATGGAGCAAATCCCATAGCCCAAACTTCTCCCAACTTCATCCTGGATGTACACCAGCACTGTGACAGCAGTGAGAGTCCCTATGCTGATGAAGAAGAAGAACCTGTTGAAGAAATACGCCATTTGTGCCTTCTCCTTCTCGTCTTTGTCGTCGAATTGGTCGGTCCCGAAGCCGGAGACGCTGGACTTCAGGCCGCCGGTGCCCAAGGCTATGAGGTAGAGGGCTAGGTATAGAATCCCCATTTGAAAACCATTGGCTTCTTGGCATGGTTGGTGAGGGTGGCATGCTGGTGGCCTTAGTTGTGGGAGTTTTGTTGCTAATGCTAAAGTGCCAGTCCCCTAATTCACCAAATGTTAACAAAACAATTTTAATGGCTATCCAGCATATAATATATAAACATAAATATACAGTCTTATTATCCGTTTAAATTTTTAGTTAAATTCAATACTGCCCGGCAAAAGGTTTTGTATTCGAATTGTTAATTGAGATAGATGCAAAACCAGACAAAAAGATCTCGGTTTAAATCAATGTAATAAATGTCTAATTACAGTTTAAACTTAGCTTTTAGTTAAATTAGATACTACTTCGTACATGACAAAAGGTCTTGGGTTTGAATTGTTAGTTGAGAAAACCGGACAAAAAGTTCTGAGTTTGAAACAACACATTAAATGCGTAATTACAATTTCATTATTAGTTTAAACTTTTAGTTAAACCAGATATTACATGACAAAAGGTCTTGCCTTTGAATTGTTAATTGAGATTGATGCAGAACATATCAAAATGTTATGGGTTTGAGTCAAGACATAAATGCGTAATTTTACTATCACTTTAAAGAGTTTGTTTACTGGATAAGGTAATAGATTCTTAAAGTGCAAAAAGCTTGAAACAAGAATTGAAGCATACCAGCATTTGTACAGTGGAAAAGATTGCAATGGTTTTGTATCTTCCGAGGAAAGAATCAGCAAGAAAACCTCCAAGCAAGCACAGAAGAAAGGAAGTGCCCATGAAGTCAGACACAATGTTGGCTGAGGTTGAACTAGGAAGATGCATAGTCCCACCCAAGTATGTCACAAGATTCACAGCTATTCCCATGGTGGAAAGCCTCTCCACAATTTCAATTCCTATAAAAATTTAGAAATATTACACTCTAAGATTATGAATTAATAATCAATACCATTAATTCAAAAATAAAATTCTAATTACTTATTGTTTTTGTCTAACCAAAGGTTTAGTTAATCAGTCAAGTAGGACTACACACCGAGATTAATTATGTTCTTGTTGCGTAGAATCTCTTAGGATGACAAAATAGTTTCTTATAGGTTTTATAGGGGTCTTCTATCTCTAAATTAATAGGGGTTTAATCATGAGATCGATAGCCCAAATTGAGTTGGTCGAGCAGAGCAAATAATTTAGTAGTCATAAGATTTCAAATTTAGATTTTGAAAAAAATTGTCTAATTAATTAGCTTTTCAGTTTGAGCTGACCAACTATGATGACTTAAACTAGTGTAGGCTACACGCTTTCTCCTAAATCAAATAGGGACTTAATCATGAGAAAATAATTAAATTCCTAAATATCACAATTGTGGCATTTAAATTGATCATGTAACCTCCGTTTGTTACTAGCCCAAAAGTTTCACCGTTATGGAAAGTAAAAGTTCATGGCATCAAAAGATATAATTATTGAAGCATTGATTAATTAGGCTTTAATAAATGGTGACAGCTTTTGATGCTTGGAAAGTTTTAACTTAATTTAATATGGAAAGCCTAAAGTGCATGAAAGTTTTATTCACCTTTATCATAGTGGAGCTTTATGTATGTAGATGGCATTTAAACAAGACAAAAAATGATATACCAAATTATATCCATCATATTCTATTGATATCGCTGCCAAAAATAAATTATGTAACAAAAGAAAATGGTATATTTAATTTTGCCTGTGTTATTGGCCGATTAATTGGCACTGATGTTGATCGGTACCATAATTAATCTCTTGCGCGCCCTCACTCTTTGATTTTAATCGCTAATTTATCACTACTAAACATGATTTGCCCATTCGAGAATTAATTACATATATTAAGATGAGCATTAATTTTTAAAATAAAATGAAAATTTTTAAAAATTAAATAAACAAAAATATTTTTTTGAAAATAGATACATTTTAATCCTAAATTTTAAGGATTTTTTTTTTTTTTGTGACGAAAAATGATACAGGAGATAAATCGGCGGAATACGATTATGGCAAAATCTTTCTTTAGAAAATACATTATAAAGTGAATAGAGTGCATATATAGGATTTAGGAATTCCAATCAATCAAACAATATTCTCTCTAATTTATGGTCTGTCACAATGAATGACACATGCATATATATGACACTATTATCAGAATGATGGAAGACCTTTGCTTTAGTGGTCCTACCTCTAATAGTATAAGCATATTCTCCATTCCTAACATTGGGGAAAGATAACAACTAGTACTAGATTAAACTAACCATTTATTAATTTAACCATTTGATGTTAATTTAATTTTAAACTTGAATTAACTATTAGTAATAATGGTTTTCAAAAAAAAAAAAAAACTATTAGTAATAATTTTAATATTTTCTATCTGTCACCTATCTCTGATTTTGCATGAACCACCAACTCTAATTTTAATCCCCTTCACACATTCATTCAAACTAACATGCCCCCCCCCCCCCCCTTCTTGCCCACCCAGTCCCTTCCCTATCCACTCAAACATCAACATAGGTTGCATGACAATAAGAATAACCTTTCAGAACAGCCATGTCTGTTCTTGCATCACATCTATGATCAACCAATTCAAGGGCTTTATCAACCACGGCACGTAATGATCGTAGATTGGACATCACTAACTGATAAAAAATCTTTCTAGCAGTTTTCTGCCTCTTAACCGTATTCGAGTTATAACAAACTTCAATTTTACAGTAAGTACTATAAGTTGAGATGGTCTATCATAGTAATACTTTGACAAAAAAAAAAAACAAAAGATTGGAAAAATCACTATTTTCTCATCAAGAATTCATCATGTCTTATTGGTATGATGATGAAGAATATATATGTATATATAAGTATGGAGATAGCTGACAAACCTAGAATAAGTGCAGCAGGAACCCATCCACCAGTTTTAGACTTATCAGCTGGGAATCCCTTGTAATCCACGGCATCTGCAACCGTCCAACTCATCTTTCTCTCCTATGACAATATTCAACCCAAAAGATTCAGATTGTAATAAAAGAAAAGAAACAAAGATCATGAATGCATCTAATATGCTCTGAAAATGATGGGTTTTCACTGTGGCCAAGGTTTAACTCATCTCACACCTAACATTTACCCATCCAGTTTCTAAACAAAAAAGTACTCCATACTCACCATTTCCTTCAAAGGAAGTTCAACAGTGAAAAGAGATGATAAAAGTGAAAAAGAGAACTGTGACAGAATCTCTCAAGGCTGCTATATATTCTCTCAAATCTCTATTCTCCAACTCACACTTGGATGCTTGGAATGTTCTCCCTTTTATAGGCAAAGGGCTAAGGCTCAAAGTGGCCCTCCACCACTAGCTTAAGACAGATAAACAAGACCTTGGTTGGGATTAGGCCTATCCCATTAAATTCTTGATTGATAGATGTGTAGGTGTGTAGCTGGTTTACTTAGCAGATATTTTTTGCTGGGAGTTAAAATATTTTTTATTAGTAAAGTCTGCAGGTAATAGTGGTGATGTGGTTTGTTGAAGTGGGATTTGGAAGGTGGGACGATTGATTAGGATTGAGGAATATGTGTTGAAGTGGGGATTGGGGGGTATGATTGATGAAAGATCAAGATCAATTATTGATTAGTTATGTTATGATAAAAAATCAATTCATTAAAACCACAATATATATATATTATTCAAGATTATTATTTAGGGGTGATTATGTATAAACGAATCATCCAATATAGACGGACTATAACATCAAACATATATTATTAGTCTTTTAAGTCGCCTTCAGTACTAGTTATAATTGATTCCAAGTATTATTGATTGGCCAAAGTCTTTTCATGACTCCACTAGAACATGTAACATATATTATTAGTCTTTTTAAGTCGCTTTCACTACTAGTTATAATTGATTCCAAGTATCACTGATTGGTCAGAGTCTCTTAAGGACTACTGTAGTGTTCAAACCCTATAACCCAATTGCTGAAATTTCACATGTTTTTTTTTATGGGTGACGAGAGAAACTAATAGCCTTTATCTAAAGGTGTGCCCTGGGTAAACCCCACCTTGTGAACCTAGTTAACAAAGACGATAAATCAGTCTAGATTGTCTATAGTTGACCAGCTCAAATCAATAAAGCTAATAAGTTGCTCCCACTAAGAGTAAAATTTAAAATTTTGTGATTAACAAATTAATAATCTGACTAACTTGCTTAGGATTGTGACGCAAATTTGACATATTCATACATGGGGAAGTGTACCCTCAAATATTATAAATTTGTAATATTCATTATTAATTGGCAGGATATATCATTTTTGTTCTCTCTTTATCATCAATTGATGTATGGTAAGGATATGCATTGGGATTATGGAGGATGTGAGCCACATTAAGGCTATGCCTCATTCAGTCATTTGAGTCTTTAGTGCTTTTGGTACCCCACACCTATGCAGAAAGCTGCCACCTTTTGTTTTCCTCCATTGGCTCTCAATGGGCAAAAATAGCACCAAATTTAGTCCATTGATAATTGTTGATAACCAATTTTCTTCCTATTTTCCACCTCCTTTTCATCTCTTTCTCCTTTTGTTTCAAGTTTGCGGTTGTTATCATGTGTCTTTATATTGCTTTTGTGGGATAGAAATACTCTATAGAGATGCTCCCTTAGCATTTATTATATATTGGAAAATGTATTTTTAGCCCCTTAATTAATCATACAATTCTAATCATTCTAATTCATGTCATTTGATTATTGCAAAATACACTCCTACGTTTACAAAAAAAAAAAAAGTTATGATTTTCGTTACTCGAGCAACGAAATCGTGAACCTCAATTAAAAAAGAAAAAGAAAACATCTAGGTAGACTTGGTTTTTATCAAAATTAATTTTAGGATGATCAGGTATGAAATAAGACAGAAATCACAATTGAGATTCATGGTTACTTTACTTGAAGGATGATTATTTCAGTAAAGTTAGGGGTATATTTTGTACTGGGTGACAGGATGAGACATGGTGATTAAAACAACTATAACTATATATAGTTGAAAGATTTAAAACACAATTTTTCATATTATATATCACATGCTTTGTTCATATTATATATAACAATGCTTGTTTGCTTCACAAATTTTATCATGTGCCGGAATTATGTGTCCTGTGAATATGCATTCTGTTTAAATTGAATGTTCATTAGGAACAAGTCAACATTGATAGTAATGTCCACTAAGATCTACATAATTATGTTTTTCCAAAGGCTTAGAGGGAAAATTTTCTATCTTCCACACACTTATGTTATCACTCAGCGTAATTCTTTGTGTTACGCTATGTGGTGTGTGTGTGTCACACACACACATATATATATATATATATATATAGACTCACGATCAAATGAGTCTACACTTTCCCATGCGTAGATTTGTGCCATTGAATGTTTGAGATTAATGACTTTGATTCGTCAACTCTGCAACTGTGCACTTGCATAGTTAGCAAAATTAAGTCATTGATCTCAAGGATTCAATGGCTCAGATATGTTCACACGGACTAATGGGAAATGGTGGACTTACCTGAACAATGACACACACACACACACACACACACACACACACACACACATATATATATATACTATTTAGGGGTGACGACGAGGAAAACCTACCGTTTTTATCCAAGAGTCTACATTAGATAAATTTGCATATTGTATAATAGATCATAAACCAATAACAAGGATAAATCATATTAGAAAAACTCGGTGATAAATTTGACCAAAAAAGATTTTATACTATACTTTTAACCAAATAAATTTCTTCAATTTTAATTTAATTACGTACACTCTTAATTGCATCCCTAATTTCACCATCTAATGGTATACTTGTTGGTCAAATCTAATCATTGATTAATATAAATAGATTTTCCACAATTGATCTCCCTTTTTGACACAACCGTAATCAAGTTTTATTACTTCTAAATTTTGTGACTTTTCAACTTCTCGAAAATTACTTTCATTAGTTCCTTTTAATCAAATTTAACGAAACTAGTGCACGTGTTACTTAAAAGGGTTATGATCTCAAAAGTCCATAGGGAATCTTTGTAATTTTTTTTTTTTAATACTACTAACTCTATTACGATGCAGTATCTGTTCATAACTAATTTCTCAACTTATTGAAGCGCAAGAGTCAGTATTGCCTCCACTAAAGCTCGAACCCACCATCTCCCGTATAAAGGGAAGGGTTTGATACCACTGAACTACTTATGTTGAGTACTTGGAACTTGGAAGAACAAGGTATAGTATGAATTGCTCCAAGACGAGTGCGGTTTTTTGGAGGGGAACTCGTAGCTAGGTAGATATGTATGAGATAAACTTTGTTATTGTGTAATATCCCAAAAATCACACATAAAGTAAATTATGTTAGGAAGAACTTATTATGTAACAGGCTCAAGTGAGAATGTTTTAAACAAACTTGTGTCATCGAAACGTGACGGTAACTGCTACGCAAGTATAAAAAAAAATAAAGTTGCACATTTACTACTAATATAACTTCTTACTAGATTTAATTCTAGCATATGTACTTTATCTTTGATGGCAATTTCAAATTTAGTCGTTTTTGCCATTTAACATCCGGGATTATCATATTTTTGACACTTTTGGTTCTTCTAATGATTTTTCCGGTGAAACTCTATTTTAGATAAGGTTTCACCGAAAAATCATCGGAAGTACCAAAGATGTCCAAAATATGATAGTCTATGATATTAAATGAAGAAAACAATATTTTGGGACTAAATTTAAAATTGTCACCAAAGACAAGGGATTAACTCTTTCTGATTATATAAAGTTGTATCTTTACTACTAGTTATAACTTTGATATGACTATATTGTAAACACTTAATCTTGACAATTTATATTAGAACACGTCAAGGTTGGTAAATAGATGTTGGCTGATAGCTGTAGCTAATTGGGTTAATGAGTTTGATTAGTTGATAGTATTGACTGATTGTAGAAAGATGTTTAGTAAATTAGTTGTTAGCTGATAGCTGATTATATGAAAATTGACTTTCTCCAAAGGCTAATCGAAAAAGTTGATTTGAACAACTTTTTGAATTTTAACTTTTTGGAACAATATACTGTTACAAAAAAACTAATTACCAAACACTTATATTGATTGTTTAACTAAGTCAAACAATTAATAGTGGTCAAATAAACCAAAATTAACTGATAGACTAGTTATTTTACCAAACATGATCATTATCCATATAAGGTGAGGTTACTAAGAAAAATTAAGGAAATTAAAATTCCTTACATGATTCGAATGGTTACGTTATTCGGCGGAATCTGAACCAAACTAAGTGAAGGTTGTACACAAATGCCAAGCCTAGAGAATTGAAAGACTGGGTGGCAGGGTATGCAAGTTGTGTGCCATCTTCTAATTGCCTTGTTAGAATTGTGTTGTCATTTTCAGTAAAAATGGTTTTGCCGACCTCTTTGATATTATTACAGATATGAAACTGATCCACATAAAGCACTAAAGTTTTGTCCACATTTTACAATGTTTTGTTTGGATCATCAAAATGGAAATGCTTTTGTTTTTCTATTTTTTATTTTTATTTTTTGAAATGGTGAATTGTAGTACTCGAGAATAATTCCTATTTATATTACCTATAACTATAAGTTTACGGGTAAATAATTTTTTTTTTTGGAGTAGGGTAAGTAATTATTTAAAAGTCTTTTTTAATTTTTTACTTGTATCATACTCAGATTAATTCTTGTTCGAACCTACCCAACCTAATTAAAGAACAAGGTGCTGATCATATTAGTTTTTTTAAACAATAAGGCGTTTGAACTCTCGACCTCTGATCTGTTAAGAGACAAGAGCGCCCGCCCACTTACGCGAACAAAACTGATTTAAAAGTCTTTTTATTTGAATGTACAGGATTGGTAACCAGTTGTTTTAGAAACCCATAAAAAAACATGCGACATCCTTTTTTTTTTTTTTTTTTTTAATGTCTTAGGCTGTCTGAACACATTTGTCCTTTTACAATATTTTTTGTTTTATTATCAGTATTTTTTTTTTGAAAACTTTTATTATCAGTATTAATATTTTTTATGTAACGTGAAAATATGGTCACTTTTGAAAATGAGTTTAAATTGCAATAATGTGAATTGAAATAATAGATAAGAAATTGTATTATATTACATTATATATTTAGATAAGAAATTTTGTACGTGGGACAACCCTAATCAAGCTGGTTAGAAAATTAGTTTGGTAACTACAAGATTCCAAGTTTAACTATTTGTGAAAGTTATCTATTGGTTCTCTTGATTTGAACTGATTAGTTAGGACTAACTTAGACTGATTTACTTTCTGGTGATCCTTTGTCGGCCGACTATGATCATAAAGCGCGCTTAACTCAGAACACGCCTCGAGATTTCTTGTAAATAAAACTGTCGACCAGCTATGGTCATAAAGCGAGCTTAATTCAGAATGCACCTCAAAATTTCTTGTAAATAAAAAATAAATTGGTATGTCAACTTAATTATACAAAAGAAAATACAATTAGTCACATCATTATTTAGTCTAAGCAACTAAAAAATGTGAAAATTTAATGAAACGTGGGTAAAGGTATCCTAATCATATTGGTAATTACTTAATTGATTAAAAGCCAAAAGAGGTTGAACGGACTGTCGCCATTGGAGCTAAGGCTTGGCTATTGAATGAAATGATGACAACAAAATTGTTTCCTATAAATTACTTTCACTAATCCAAAACAACTAATCTGGTACTTTTGTCGCAAATTTTTCTGATCCAAGTAACAAACGACGTCGTTTTAATTAATGAAAACAGACGGATGAAACGGCCTTCGTAACTGCAGTTCCCTTTCAACAAAACTGCAGTATCAATTCAACACAACTGCAGTTCCAGACGGATGAAACGGCCTCAACACAACTGCAGTATCAGTCCAACACAACTGTAGTATCATTTGAGATGAACTGTATTATCAATTACGGAGATTTACAGGAGCCGTTTCTCCCACTTATTAAAACGACGTCATTTTGTGATCTTGGTCCACGATATAACAACTGTACTTTTGTAAATGACTTTTCGCAACTGTTGTACAACAGTCGTAGATACAAATGAAAAAGAAATATAATTATAAAAATGAATAATTTCATTAATAATAATAATAATAATAATAATAATAATTTGGAATGTACAATTTCCTAATTTTTGTCTTAAGAGTTTCGATAGTGTAGGAAACTTGGTTGGATCTGAATGGATTTGACATGTGATGGGTTGGTTGATTTGCCTTTAGAGGTAGAGTTTGGCTTTGTTGGGTAGAGCAAATTGAACTTTTGTATCTATATTGAGTGTAGGGAATTATTATTATTATTATTATTATTATTATTATTATTATTATTATTATTGTAATTTGTGTTTTTTAGTCTCATATAATAAATTATTTTTATTGTTGCAATACCGCATATGAAAATTTTAGAAATTTTAATCACAGAAAAGTTATCAATATGTTGTCGGATTTTGTGGTTCTAACCACTTTGCGAGTCTAATAATAAGTTGTTCTTCATAAATAATGGTCACCTGTTAAAAGTAATTCAAAGCACGAACTATCAACAAAAGTCACAGAATAGTTTGGATAATTTATGTTGTCTAATGTGCTTATGGTTTCCTGACCATCTGTGGTCGAAATTTCCAACATCTATTTTTCTTTAAAAAAAAAAAAGAAATTTAATCATGATTGTCGAAAGCCATCCATGGCTATCAACTTATGTTTCTGCTAGACAGATCAGAATTCTCTCCTCTTCCTCTTTCTTCTCATCTCCCTTCACTATATAGTACAAGTACAATATAATTTTTTTGAAAATTTTTAGATTTTGAATTAATTGTCAAAAAAATTTAACAATAAAAAAAATATCAAAAAATAATATTTATGAATAAATGCTACATTGTAACAGAGTCAGTGATATTCAAAAAATAGTCAGGTAACCATTAAATAAAAATAATTATTTTTACTTTTTTCAAGGCCTAATAAATAATGTCAATTGTCAAAATAAACAAAAAGTGATTCTATATATTAGATTGACATTTTAAATCGTTGATTTATCAGAAGCTCTTACATAGGAGACTGTCGGATTTTGTGCATTACAGTGTTTTCCCATGATTACCTTGCAATATATATTTTAGAATTTATTATCGAAATGATCCATCGACTATTACAAAATTATTAATTTGATCCTCAATAATTTTTCTTGCTCAATTAAATCTTCAACTTTGAAAATTTTAATCATTTTGGTCCTCCGTTTATTTTACCATTCGATATCCGTTAAATCGTGATCAAATTGGTAATTTCACTATAGTCAAGGGGTCATTTCAGTAAAAAATTAATTACCGAAATGGTCCCTTAACTATAGCAAAATTACCAATTTGGTACCGATTTAACGGATGTTTAACACCAAAATAAATGGAGGACCAAATTGGTTAAAATTTTCAAAGTCAAGAACTTAATTGGACAATAAAATTTGTCGAGGCCCAAATTGACAATTTCACAATAGTCGATGGACCATTTCAGTAATAAACTCTATTTTCTATTAGGCTATCATTATCCTTGCAAATCTCTCACTCTAATAACTATGCCCCACTTTCACATCACCTAATTAATATTCATTTATTATCCACACTACATCCCTACAAATCCAATCAACTCTCAAAAGTGAGACCCAATTTCACATCACCTTAAATAAAATAGACAAAAAAGAAAAGAAAAGAAAAGAAATAAAAAAAATAAAAAATAAAAAAAAGTACGAAAGCTTCGACAGCTTTTTGTACGGATTGCAAATTTGCAATCCTAATCATCAATTAAAAAAATGTGTTAAATATATGCCACATCACCTTGCCAATACCGTATTGACAAAGATGTGGGCAGTCTTAGTTTTCGTAATATAAAATGGTATAGAGTATATTTAATAAAAGATGTGAGATTGTTTTGCAGGCTTTAATTCGTGAGACAAGTCAAATCTAATAATAAATATGAATCATAATAAAATTACAGATATAATCAGTACTTTAAGTTTTATATATAATATTTTATAGGAAAAATAGTCAAATATACCCTTCAATTTTTAGTGAAAAATCAATTAGGCCGTGCAACTTTAATAAAGTTCAATTTCACTATTGAATTCTTTAAATTGTGCAATTAAACTTAATTTACTAATAACCAACATGTTACTAATAATAAATTAACACACACACACACACACACACACACACACATATATATATATACATATATAATGCACCAATAGTGTTAGAGAAACACACATCAATGAAATGCACAAATACACTACAAAACGCACCACACATCAAAAAATGCACCATACCTCCCCACACCTAATGGTGCGTTTCCGAACACTGTGTGGTGCTTTTATGCGTACCTAATGGTGTGTTTTGTGGTGATGCGTATCTAATTGTGCTATGGTTAACCTCCAAAGAGTAAAAGGTGACTTCTCGTAATCTATTGTTCGAACATTCTCTGAGTGAACAGTGAACAACCTCAAAATGCGAATAATATTACCAAGGCGAAAAGTGTCTTAGGTATATATACCAAGGAAGATTTTCTAAGTTCTGCAGCTAAAAATACTAAAAGAAAACGCAAAAGTACACATCAACGACTAGAAATCTGACAAAATGCAACCTACTACGTATTACCCATTGGTCATTGCATGATGGTTAATAGACATTTGAAATTTGTTTCCCTCCAATGGACAAATTTTCAAATTTGTCTATAATTACCTCCATTCAAATCTAAATGAAGTGCTGGCAATTTTTGAGAACAAGTTATACAAAGTGCAAAGGCTTACAAGAGAAAACAAAAGGCCAGTGAAGAAAGAGTTAATGCTTCAAAGAAAGATCAAGCTCAAGAGACTATGGCAACAAAGAAGAGTCATACGCCTAGTCTTGTAGTTGGAGAAAGTTGAACAACCTTGTATTCAAACCAACCATCTCTACTAGGATTAGTTGAAAGAGGCGGAGTAACAAGTGTTTACTTTTGAAAAACGTAGACGTATGCTTGAGGCATGCTTTGTGTTCAAGGCTCAAGTGGTCTTCATTGTACTATTGGGTGTATAGTGCAATGCTCCTTGGAGTCTAAGAAGATGATTAGAAGCAGGGTGGATTTTGGTCGAACCATTTCAAATATCTCTCTATTAATCTTTACTTATCACACTTTATTTTTCAACTTAACTTTTTTATAAGTGCATTTTTTATACTTTATTTCTTAATGTTTGGCTTAATAATTTTTATTAATTAGTCATATTTTTACTTTATCTTTTTAAATTATTGCGCTTTTATTTACATTATATTTTTTGTAATAATTCTTATAATAATACTAATAATAGTAGTTTAGTTGTATATGGTCAGTGTTGAGTATTAATAAGGGTAGGAATTTTATTTGGGCTCTAATTTATTACTCCGTATGCGTTTTAATTATAATTATAAAAGAATTATTTTGCGTTCTTCATCAAAGCCCTTTGTGCGGCAAATAAAAAGCCAATCAACAACAACCGAACGAGAGAGGTGAGCTTTCTTCGGCTATGGCAAGGAGTTGGAGCTATTTTTGTGTTGAAATTCGGCAAAGTTGTTGGAGTAGATCACTATAAATACAGGTTTGATTGAAGATAGAAGATACCAATTTTGCCCCAGGCCAATTCCGGTGGTAGTGAGCGGAGATCCCCGGTGGCGGAATTTTCCTTTGGCTATTACCGGCGGTGCAGTCCGTTTCTGGTGTTCGGCAGAATTCTCCTGGCAACAACAATTTAATTCAGCAGCAACATTTTAATAAGCAACTCCCTCATTCGTTTTTTCTTTTGTGCAATTTTCATTTAACCCTGCAGTTTGTGAATGAGGAGTAAAAACTACTTTATAATCATCACCATTCAACAAATTTTCCTTTTGGAGTTTATTGAACACCAACTTACCTTTTTTGTAAAATCCAACAACCCCTTAACTGCAAAACACTGGATAGCTTTATTAGGCAAATTAATTGATGTCAAAATTGGAACCTCAACAGTTTCATCAATCATAGTTTTGCACAATTTGTCATTTTGAACATCTAAAGGGATTGGGGACACATAAGGCTTGGGAAACAGTACACATAAAGATTATTAGATTTGTGCAACTGAGGCTCATCCTTATCAATACTACTAACATTAACAACTGAGATAATTCAACTAAGAGAAGAGTGTAAAGCAAGAAAAGTAAGAGAGCATAATTTGCGTGAGGTTATTGCTACACTCACTATTTCCTCTAAAATAATAGAGAAAATGGTAAATGTTCAAAAATCGTACGAAAATAAAGCAAGACTCAACTTTAACTCCAACTCTAACTCACATGTTGTCCTGACTAAACAAAAGGATCCTTTAACCAATGGAGGTTTAAAATCCATCTTTGTTAAGAGTCAAGAAAAGCTAACATAAACCTGTTAAAGTAGTTTATAAGGGTAAGTAACCACAAACTAATAGTATACTAAAGAGTCAACCTATTCGATTGTTGTGGAAGCTACAAAGAGTAAAGTTCATTCGAGGAATAATCTGAAAGCTAGTAAAGTTACTCATCGGATATGATCTAGTAATGGGAAACCGAGAGGTGAACCTGATGTTGTTGTTTAGCGTGAGTGATGGTTGTGAGTTATACGGTGGGGTAGTGTGAAGGTGGTAAAACGAAGAGTCATGAACTCCCCGAGTTTCGTGTCTCTCGCGGATGGCAAATTGGAGAATATACGGGTTTCCTATCTTGAGTTGTTTAGATAACACGAATGTTGAACGTATAGAGATTGGTGAGATGAAATAGTGAGGGTGCAAAGGTTGAGAAGATTTAAGAAAAGTAAATGTAAATAAAAGCGGATGGGGGCTAGAATATCATGGAGATTGGTTCGAAGCGTACGGTAGAGGCTTGATTTCCATCGAGTTATGGTTGAAGGAGCTTTGAACATTGTCCTGAGTGGCGTCACACTCAAGCTCCCAATCCTCAGTCGGTTGGGGAATTTTGTCAAACACTTTGTCTACAAGTTCCCTCCGGATCTCATCTTCTTAGATTGAGAGCGGGAGATGTGGGTAGTGGGCTACATCTCTTTGCGATATCTCGCCAAAGAGATGATCCTATACTCTTGAAGAGATCGGGGCCCTCGATCTAACAAGATCATACAAAACATACACACAATTTCAACATTCCCTAAAAAAATCAAACTCATTCATCAATTTAAGATCATGAACACCAAATCTCCATCCTTCCTAGCCCCTATCCTAGGGATTAGCTCTTCATAAGCTTTAACAACATCATCTCATTCAAATAGAAAAGCATATTTACAAGATCAAAAGAAAAGCAAATAACTTTAGGAAAAAGGAAAAGCAAGAGAGATCCAAAGAGAAAGCAAGTTTCAATGAAAGAGTTCACCCAAAAGGATCTCAAGGCTATGGAGATCCAAGTTCTCTTCTCCAAGGAGCTCTTCCTTCTCTCCCTAATCCTATCTAACCCTAACCTAAAGTGAGAAGTGAAAAATTGACAAAAGACCCCCTCATCCTAGCTGAAATGTCCCTTAAATACTAAAACATCGCGCAGGGTTCTGGTGCCTGTCCACGCCTGCTCACACGCGTGTGGACTGGCGTGGATGCGTACTGGAATAATTCCACGCTAGCTCACACGCGTGGTGGTGCTTGTGGACGTGAATCTCTCTGTTTTCGTCCCTTTTGTTGTTTTCGGTTTGGTCTTTGTGTGTCCCCGTGTGGATTGGTTCTTCTTTTCATTGCTTTATGCTTTCCTTGGTTGATTTCAACCTCTAATCCTGTGGAAATCCTTCAAAACACACTACACAAAACTTTTTTGCAATTTGTTAGTAAAATTACATGAAAACACATGATTGCATTCTTCAAGACTTTATTTTGGCACGAAATCAACTTAATTAGTTCTAGATAATTAGGTACTTTTGGTGTCTATCAGAACCCACGAAGAATCACTTCTAAAAGAATAACTCATTGTGCAGAAACCCTAGAAACTACTCTATGGGCTAGAACTCAAGGAGTCAACT
Organism: Ipomoea triloba; assembly: GCF_003576645.1. Taxonomy (NCBI): domain Eukaryota; kingdom Viridiplantae; phylum Streptophyta; class Magnoliopsida; order Solanales; family Convolvulaceae; genus Ipomoea; species Ipomoea triloba. The sequence continues at coordinate 2,550,246 of NC_044928.1, forward strand.
GCAAAGGTTCAAGAAGGCCCAAAGGTAAGCTAGAAAGCCAATGAGGGGTGCCAGGAGGTATCTTTCTGATAGGGATGACAATTTCAATCCGCCCCGTGGATATACACCCGAATCCACCCCGCATGGGTCGGGTATTTTTGGGTGATGGTGGGTGGTGGGTTGGGGTGGGTCTTAAAAAAGTAAACCCGCAGCGGGTCGAGTTGGATTCGGGTTCTATGTACAAAACCCGCCTAGAACCCCATCTGACCCACCATGTGTGTATATGTATATATATAATAGTAAAATGAGTACTAGTATGTAGTTTATTATAAAAGTTTTTATAACTTTAGGTGACTTTTTACTATTTTTATATTTAAGCTACTAAGTTTATTTTTAAAAATTAATAATTTAGTTATTATATTTGAATATTTTTATTATTTTTCGTTTTAGTATAACTACTGAATTTTAAGATTTTATTATGTGTAAGTAATTTAAATATTATTTTTTGAAAAAATATTAACAAGATGATAAGTGGTGGGTACCCGTAGTGGGCACCCGCATCCCATGGGGTGGGGTGGGTTTTGAAAAAGTCAATCCGATGCGGGTTGGGGGTGGGGGTGGGTGGAAAAAATATAAGGTGAGTTGGGTGATGGATGCAGCCATCTCCGACCCACCGCCGTCCCATTGGCATCCCTACATTCTGATGAAGATTGGCTCATGGTCCATGAACCTATGTTAAAAGCTCAATTTGAAAGGTTTCATAGACTCAAGCAACAATCTTTTTCTAGGGTGCATAGTAATGTTGTAAGACCCCAATTTCAAAAAATATATGCCCCTAAAAAACCCAAGAATTTTCAAAATATCCCTTACTACTACATTCCACTACTATGAACAATTGTAATAGATTTTGATGATGTAGAGTGTATTCATATCATGACTTTAGACCCCTCATTCTTTATTGTAAATTTAGATAAGATTCGCAAATTGGCTGACTAAGAGGAAGCATTTTCGGAAGGAAGAGCTTCGAAAGGAAACAAACAGGAGGAACCAAGTCAGAAGAAAGCAAAGGAGATTAGAAGTTGTCCAAGACCAGAAAGAGTCTTGATAACTCTTTTTTACTGATAAAAAGAGATGTTTTACTATATTCCAAGCATGAATGAGTTCAATTGGAAAACATTTATGGATTATCATCCTCGGAAGAAGTTCATATCAATTGTAACAAAAAGATGTTGTTAGACCATTGCAACTTGATAAGTGCCAAAGATGCTATGTTTGTGGGATGGTCTAGACTTAATTTGTGCTATAATTGTTGTCTTTTGAGCATATTATGTAATTTAGATTGTCTAAATTGCTATAAATTGGGTTGAAGTGCTAATGTTGGGATACTTTTGTATTTTTTAGGTACAAAGGACCAAATCAAGGGCACAATGGTCAAGGACGAGACAAAATAGGAAGGGTGCGAAAATGGACCATCATGTAGGGCGTTATCGCGTGACCAATAGTGTGATATAAACTTTTGCAAGCTGACTCTACTTATCATGCCACAAGTCACGCGGTAACATAGCTCGTGATACAAACTTTTGAGGTTGGGCTCTACTGATCACGCCAACAATCACAAGGTAACTAGCCTCGTGAGGGAGTCATCTAAAGCTGTAGTTCACCTCATCACACAGGCGGCTTGCGTGACACTCAAGCACTACCGTGCGATGAGCTGCATGGCTGAAGGAAAATCCATGGGTATAAATAGGGTTTTGCTCTCATTTGCGGGGGAATGGATATTTTTACACTTTGTTCAACCATGTACTTGAGATTTTAGAGAGAGAATCATCCCTAGGGTTCTTAAAACAACTTGACAATTTGATCTAAGGATTTTAGGGGGATTCCAACTACAATTGATTAGATAATTGCTTGGAGATTGAAGATTGTGATTCAAAGCTAAATGTTTATTTCAATTGCAATTTACTTTCCTCTCAAATGCTTCCATTGATTCTTTACCTTAGCTATTCAATTGTGAAAATGTGTAGCTAATTCTTAGTGAATTAGGGTTAGATTTACTTGTTAGGATGCTAGAATGTTTTGATTGCAATTAGGATGTGATTTGATTCATTGATTTGAATTCTTGTTGGAAGTAAACTTTGTGTGGACTCTTGTATAATGATGACCACATTATACAAGAGGTCTACGAGGTGTTTAGTTACCAAGAGATTGGGGCTACACTATAGCATACTCCACTTGCAATTCTCACCTTGCACCGAGAGTTAGATCTTGGAAGAAGATGTAGACTCTAAGTGCTCGATTAAATGTCTCAAGTAGTAGGATTGCAACGAGAGTAGGATTTTTCTACATGATAGGCCAAATAGACCATGAGAGTGGCTTTGGCAATGAAAACATCTTCCAAGAATCATTATCAATTCATTACACTACTTCCTATATACTTAGGGCTACTCTATTGCATCCAATCAATGAACACCTAGTCCTAGTCCCCTCCATTCACTTACTTGCTTCTTTACAATTACTTGTTGCTTTACTTTCACTTGTTACTTTGATAATGCTCATTGTTTAGTCTTGAGAATTACCTTTCTACGGCTCTTATGCACTTGTGCTTAGCCGGGCATTGTCCAATTCCCATTCACCATCCTTAGAGAACACATCCCAAGGAAGTTCCACCTTTCCCAACCTACTTTCTATCCCACACATACTACGATTATCACAACTTGTCTGACACCTAGAGGTATATGAAAAAACAATTTATGTGATAAGCATGATCAACTCTTTTTGAATTTGGAGTGCTTATAAACCAAATAGGGAAATGGTCATTACCATATGAATAAGCTACAAAAGTTATCAGATGGCATCAAATTTTTGGGGATTGTGACAGCTTTCTAGATGGCTACCACTTGTTGAGTGACAACAGGTGGATTAAAATTTTAAGTTGGCATTCATCCCTCCTCTCGTCTGTAAAAGGAAGACCCTAATATTAGAGAGAAGAAGAGAATGTTAATGTTGAAGTTGGTGTGATAAAGAGTATTCTAAGTGCAAGTGTTTAAAGCATTCAACTTGAATCAAGCTCTCTTAGCTGAAATGAAATTTGAGGGATTTCGAAGTCCAACACTCAACAAACCAACAACCATCTTCCACCGAAAGGAATTGCGAGATCAACCTAGCTAGAAGACTTTGTGGACGACCCTTGACTAGCTCTGGTCGGATAATGAAGAGTTGGGCGACTTAGTGGTTGATACCTATTTGAAGGACCACAATCGATAGAAGGTGAGGCTTCTTATCACTTTGTATTTGAAACAATATTTAGTGGAACCTCCTTGGAGTTAAGGAGAAAAGTAGAGTACGAAAGTTTCGAAACCACTATAAAAATACTTGTGTCATTTTACTTTGCATATTTATTTGCTTATTATCCTGCGAACTAACTACATACGTAACACACACTCAACCACGCTTAATCTTTTAAAACTTAGCTACTCATGTTAAGGCAAACTAAATACTTCCGTTGCGAGGAAACTTGATTCCAAGTTTTATTTTAAAACTCTGGTTTCAAAATTCAAGCTCACTTAGAGCTATTTAAAATATTTCAAAAATTGCTAGAAAGTCTATTTAACTCCCCTTCCCTTTCTAGACTTTCTGCTTGTCTAGGACCAACAAACATCCTACCATTAAAACGTGAAATTAACTGTTATACAATGATATGCAAATAAAGTCATGTGTTTACTAGATTTTGACGTAGTAGTAAACACTAATCCTAACAATTGATATCAAAGAAGTGGCGGATTCAAGTTCCAGTAAAAGTGATACTATGGCCCTGTTTGGTAAATGACTGTTGGCTGTTTGGGTTAGAAGGTATGATTTGTTGATAATATTAGCTGATTGTAGAAAGTTGTTTCATAAGTTAGCTGTTAGTTGATAGTTGTTTGGTATAATTTCTTTTCTCAAAAAGCTAATTGAAAAGGTTGCTTTGAGTAGCCTTTTGAATTTTAACATTTTGGAGTTACAAAAAGCTTATTAACCAAACAACTAATAATAGTCAAATAAGCCAAAATTGGCTGATAGACTGATTATTTACCAAACAGGGCCTATAAGTTATGCTTTGGTTGACATAAGGCTTACTTGTAAGCTTCGAGACCTTAACACCTATAATTTAGAAGTTCAATTATTAGTAAGAATATACATTGTTGGTGCTATTATTATTATTATTTTGAATTCTTTGTTCAACGTTATGCACCTGTCAAGAAATACATCCAAATTCAAGCTGCCCCACCTTAAATTGATCGAATCCATATCCATCTCGTGTTTCTTCCAGACAACTTTTTCCCTTTTTTTCTTTATAATTTTTTTTTTTTTCAATTCATTTCTGACAGTGACAGGTGAATCAAATTTCATATACATTGGAGATAGATGGAAATATAATGTTTTGTGGCAAGACGTCTGGGACAATTATTTGTGAAGGGCATAATAAGAGAGGCGTAGTGGCTTCTCAATCTCATGCCGAAAGCCATCACAGCAGGGTCCCAATGAATCACTGCCATTGTGGGAATGAATATCTCCAAATTGATGTGCTAATGGGGGTTTGACTTTCTGCATTCTGCATTAATTTCATGATTGAGGGTGAGTTGAAGCTGGAGTTGACTCGTTTCTATATGTGTCCCTAATTTTCCTTTTGATTTACGTGTTTTTTATTTATGGTGTCGGCTCGGTTTTGGTGGTGAATATTTAGGAGTAGTTTAATTATGTTTTGGGTAATCTTGAGTATGTAGTATTGATGGGCTTTTTGTTTACAAATTGCTTATAAAGTAGTAGTAGAGATATGAATATAAATGAATTAGTTTGGACTACAATTTTTACATTGATACTAAATAGGTAAATATTAAGAGGTTTTTTTAATTTAAGTCAAAACAAACTTCACTCTCTTATTTATATATGTTTGTGTACATGCACACGAGTTGTAAGTTCCATGGCAATGGAATTTTTAGTAATAAGTTCTAAACCGATCGAACAAATTAAAGCATGCATGTTTTTCCGGTTGGTTATGTGTAGTGTTGTTACCTCCCGACCCTTTAAGTGGAGTACAATACGGAATTGGTTGATAGTAGAGTTGTGTATTGTACAAAGTTATGAGAGGCCATGGGTAGTTAATAACCCTTAGCTTATCTAATTGCATTTGCTCAACTAGAAGAGCTATAGATCATCTTCACTTCTAGGAAGAACCAATTCAGTCTCTCTTCGCAATTGATGTACAATCAATCAAACACCTCTAATTGTCCACGTGACAAAATGAACGGATATTATATTATCTCCATTTTATATGTATATTTGTGTGTGCGTGGAAAAGAGGTATCAAATAAAATTAAGTAAGCTAATAAATAAAAACAATTCTACTTCATTTATATCAACAAAATAGTGCAATAATTAAGTTTTACTCTTACATATTCAACTAGTTATCGTTGAGGTAACGATAACTTAACCAATACATGCAATATGCTTACATAGATCCGAAATTCATAATTTTTTGTTATTTTATTTTATGAAAAAATAAACAGTACGTCACTGACCGTCAACGGACTATTTCTATTGACAGACAGCCATCAACAAATTAAATAAGCCATGGGCAGGGTCATGGCATCCATGTGCCGACTCCATGGTGCGTGTTGTGCTCGGTCATAAATCACCAAATATCAAGAGCGAGCCGGCAGGAGGGATGTGGCTGCTTGAGGGCGCCCAATCATCAATTTCACGTTTTGAAAAAGTTAAGGAGTCGCCGACAGAAACCATCCAATATCGCCACATGCAATCTTATCCATAATCTGGAGGAATAATACGAAGTCTGATCTGCCGAGGATTCGAAGGATATAAAAATGTTGACTATATATTGTGTTGGCTATTGAGAGATTGACATAATATAAATTGGGTTGAGGTGTGGGTAGTGGTTTTCAAGCATTATTTTAATTTGGGTGAGATTGATCTAATTGAATAAGAGCGAATTTGTAGTTTTTTATGTGAGGGGATGAATTTGATATATATATATATATATATATATATATATATATATATATATATATATATATATATTTCAAAATCGTTAATAAGTAAATGATAAATTGAATAATTGATTTTCAAAATGTAGGTTGAACATTTATATAACAAATGTATGTTGAGGAGGATTTTAAATATGTTACTTAAGTTGTTCATAGCTAATTGACTCAAACCAAGAGATCAATAGACTACTCTTACTGAGAGTCGAACTTGAAATTATATTATTTTCAAATCAACCGTCTAACCTGACAACTTTCTAAGGTTGCTCCTAATATTTTAACTTTTTAGCAAGTATGAAATATGTCAAATCGTTTTCTCTTTCATGCCGGCATGCCCAAAAGAGTATAAATCAGACAAATTATTATGTACCCGGCCGGGTCCACCTTGTAAGGTGCACTCGAGTCTAAAATACACAATTTACATACTAAGGGTGTGTTTGAAAACCCGAAAAATGATTTCCGAAAATCATTTTCCGGGTTTACAGTGTTTGGCAAGTGAGGGGAAAATAAGGTCAACGGAAAATAAGGCTTCGGTCAACGGAAAAGTAAGTCATTTTCCGGAAGAAGACGCTCAACTGCTTTGTTTCGAAATCAGTCCAAACCAGTCGCCGCCGACTGGAAACCAGTCGGAGATTGGTTTCTGCGAGACCAGTCGGACTGGTTTCACAAACCAGTCGCCGCATTTCTAGTTTTTTTTTTTTGTTTTTTAATTTCTTTTTGTTAATTTGTTGTGATTCTTTTTGTTAATTTGTTGTGATTTTTTTCTATTTAAACAAAAAATCATTTTCTTTTTCATTTTCTAGAAAATGAACCAAACACTCAAAAGACAGTTTTGCAGAATACATCCAAACACCGGAAATGAAGCTATTTTCTGGAAAATGACTCATTTTCCAGAAAACATTTTCCTGAAGTCATTTTCCTGCTTTCCAAACGCACCCTAAATGTTCACAATTTATATACTGAAGAAGGGTGTGCGATTGGGTTTGGACACCGTCCTCGACGAGGATCCTGACTTCCTAGACTACTCGGGGCCTAGTCTACACCTTGTGTTGATCGGCCGCGAATGCCTGAAGGCCTCCTGCACTTGTGTAAGCGCCTAGGTCTGGAATCCGACCGATCTCTTGGATAGGCTGCAAGTCCCGAGTGCCTAAGCATGCTCCTACTGGGTACCCCACTCGGGGGTATCCATCAATATATATATATATATATACACACACACTACAATTCCGGCCAGCTGGAACATGCCTTGTGCAATGTATTGGAAAACATATGATAATGCAAAACAGCCACTAAAGCAACATAGAACATGCATGAGGCACAGGAGAAGAGATCATGGTCAAAAACCCAACAACGTTACTTTACTGTCATCAGTCAGTCCAAAATTCTATAGTTTGTGCTCCACACTTCATGCAGCAGCTCAGCTACCTATATACAGTTTTTATATATACTGTTTGTTGACTCTATTCTATTCAAAGAATTATTTTATAAACATAACACACTATTTGTTCATCTTTTTGCTGTAGGTCTAGAAGCTCCATGTGTCGATCATCAAGAGAAATATGAAGTTTATAAATTATTAATTGTTAATATAATAAATGATTTTGGGAAAGAAGAAGGGAAAGTGATCCCAATCAATAATGCATGGCAACATTTTTAACTCATGTAGTACACATAGCCACTTGGCATTGTCCTCCATTTCCACCAACCTTATCACATGGCTGGAATTGAATATTATATTTTCATTTCGAGTGAAATTGAAAGTGCAGTATCTGTTATATCGAATTTTTGTGCAAATTGAACGACTGTAGACGTGGATGATGAATTGTCAATCTTTAAATTTGATGGAGATTTTCAATTCTTTAAATTTGAGGAATTATTTGAAGGATTGTAATTTTATAGAACTATAAATCTTCTCAATCAAACTCTAGGATTTTTTCACTTCTTAGAATTGAATGAGAAAAGAATTGTGATTCTTCTATACCAAACGCCCGATTAAAAGTAGAGATTAAAGAGGATAGAATATCTGAGAAACAGAGAGATAAAAAAAATCAATAGTTTATCATTCAGTAGTTGTTATTTATCATTCTTTTGATTCTTTGCCTGTTACGTTAATGCTTATGCGACTTATTTGTATGACTTTCGGGACTTTGCATCTCCCGGCGTTTCTATGAAATAAATTTCTTTTCCCTTAAAAAAAAATCAATAATTTATCATTCATTATTGAGTTTGAATAAAGTAGACCTCATCAAATACTATCATATTAATATGCTAGATAGTAAATAATTAGATTAACTAATATTACTTTCAGGGAGTTTCTCAATCTCCAAGCACGTTCTCAACTCCTTCCATTCCCAACTGCCACTCATTTTCTTCCATTCACCCACAACCTGTGGCTCCCACTCCCCATCATACCCACAGTTCTATCATCGTGTATTTAATATATATATATATATATATATATATATATTATTTTCAGTCCATTTTCATGCTATAATGCCAAGTATTTTCACCATGTTATTATTGTTTTTATCATGTTACAATGCAAAAGTAAACATGTAATTAACAACAAGCTTTTCCTAATTAATTAATTAGCCAAACTTTCCATCATTTAGAGAGTTTTATCTTGCTTCATTTCTTTTTAGCCTTCTTGTATACCAACTTAGAATTCAAAGAGTGGTTAGAAAAGTGGATTTTCATTTCAATCACTCTTCGAAACGCGCTTTAACTTTTGATAGAATATAAATGAAGACAAATTAAAGTCGTACATTTACTGTTGAGTAAAGGTCAGTAAAGGCTAAGTCCAGCACCCGACTGCTCGAAAATGTGATGACAGTCTATAAGAAAATAAAATTATGTATTTACTATTAACTATAACTTTTGGTGTAAGTGGTAAGAGCTTGATATTAACATATATCCCAACAAATTCTTTTTCTAGAGTTGTAAAATGTTTTCATACTCATAGTTATATGCTCTTATATATGGATTGAATGAGTTTAAATAATCATAATTTTACTTTCATATTCATCAACTATGGATGAACTTTTTTACGTATTAATAAAATAAAATCACATAAACAGATACTTATAAAATTGTGTATATATATTTACCTTATTATCCAAAAAATATACAAGTAGGAATGCAATCAATTACACATGTTGGCATGCGTGGTCTATTTGCCACTTCTCAAATCTCCTCTAACTGTACACAGTACTGTGGTTGGCTGATGAGCATAAAGAGTTGTCTGTAAGATATGCACTCACAAAAGCTAAAAGAGGAGAAAATAATTGAAGGGAGAAAGGCAGTGAATTGAAAGATCCACCCAACAACATTAGGATGGATCGAATCATATATGGAATATCCTTTATTTTTTTAATAGTGTATATATTAAAAAATTAAATTGGAATTATTTATTTATTTGGTTCATGTTACAGTAAAGTCATATTCATTCACATAATAATCTAAATTCATTATATTCTCGTGGTGACAAAAAACGCGGCAATCATATATCTCTCTACACTACCACTTATCAATGAAAGTAGTTAGGACATTCTCCATAGGGATTTTTTTTTAAAGAAAAAAAAATTAGAATAGTAAAAAATTAAAAGGTTTATTTTTAACTAATGGGAGAAATTAGTTATGAACAGATATTGAATTATAACAGAGTCAATTGTACTAAAAAAAATTAATGGGAGAAGTAGTTTTTGTTTGGATTGTTCTCCTGCAATCTTGAGTTTTTGTGGGGCCCGCTTATTGAGAGAGAAAGGAAGACAAATCTAGATTCTTGCGTGTGGAGCGTAATAGAATACTGGGTGCGTAATTCTATCTTTTTCCTTCTTTTTTTTTTCTCTAAATTTTGTTGTCAGCGCCCTCCCCCCCCCCCCCCCCCCCCCCCCCCCCCNCCCCTCTTTTTTTTTTTTTCCTTGCCCTCGCATCTCTTTCCTATTTGGTACTTCAAAAACCGTGAAAAAACTTTAACTATTGAAGATGCTCTATACGCATCAACTTGTTTCATGTATTAATTATTGATTTGTAATAAGTTAATTTTAACGATTAATCACAATGTGTTTGATAATCAAAATTCAAAAGGTATATTATGGATTATTGATTATAATAAATTAATACATTTTAGTTTATGCATATATTCAATAAATACATTGTTACCTTACAACCCTAAAAGATGCGGTTAAGTGGATGGAACATGATTCTTATACTTAAAAATCATAAGTTCTATTGTCACTATACTCTATAGATCGAATCTGTCAATTCAAATAAAGTTCTTTCAATACAATTTACCTTCCTTGTGTAAGATTAGTGACAAGTCAATTTATACTAATTTTTCAACCACTTATATTTGTCGAAAAAAAACACTCATGTTAAGTTCTCGCTTGAAGAGCATTATTATTACAAGATTATAGAGATCCAATTAGCATTTTCTTTAGTGATTCTTGAGGTCCATATTATTGAGTTCTGATAACATTATGAATAATAATGTCGGGCCTTGAATTATTAAGGTATCAGGTAATGCATGTTTTAGGACACATGTGCACACTACACTGGATATATGTGTATGTGTCTGTCTGTAACTTGGTCAAATAAGATTGAAATCGATGACGAGATATTGACGTCATTACTGCTATGTATATATTAATATAGGTGTGTCAACTCATCATATATCTTATTTTAGTTAATGACCGAAACCTACCACCATTATTTGATGATGTGTTGGTAAATTTCATTCTGATATAATAATTCACAAATAAACATGAGAGGTAGATCAAATGCCATATAGAATTTTCGAGTACAGTAGTTTTGTTGCGTTTAGTCCTAAACTTTTAAATTGATCACCTTTGGTCCTTCAACTTTTAAATTATTACTATTCGTGGCTCAAGATAATTGTCCATGGTCCTTCAACTTTATTTTCTTACACTTACATAACAGTTAACATACACCACGTTTTAATGACAAGATATTAGATTTGACCCTTTAAGACAGCGCACAACAATATAAGTTGCATTATTGGTTTGATTTGATCAAATCTCAACCTCTGCAAGATAGCAGCTGATGCTTTAATGGCAGGCAACGGTGCCATTTTCTGCGATATGAAAATGTCAACGCCCCATGCCAATTCTAAGCTGAGCGGATAAGTTTTAGTGAAAGAAATGGGGCTATCAGAATCTAAAGTAAATTGTGGGCAAAGAATCTATGTAAATCCACTTCAAATGTATCATTGCAACAATAATACAGGTGCGATCAAATTGGTAATCATTACAAGTGATGACTATTTTATAGCCAAAATCTATGGAATAATAATTTATATTATAATAAAAAATGATAATAAGGAGTAATATTTATGGTATTTATAGTAGAGTTGGAATTTTAAACCTCACTTTTGGTATAGGGTTGACTCTAATACCAAATTGAAGCATGTGATATATCTTAACTAAAAATCTAAGCTGATAGTTGGATTACATATTTATATTTATATATTATATGCTCAACAGTCTTCCACATACATTGACCTTGGGTAGAGGCTCAACCTACCCTTGCCGAACGAACAAATTATATCATTGATCAAGATTCATCTTGTATTGTAGACATTGGCTCAAAATAATATTCAGATTATGTGTTTGCAGATTACGGAGTATATGTTTGTAGTTAACAGATTATATGTAATGTTAAATAAATTGAAGACACATAATATATTAACTACAGACATATAATATGTTAATTGCATTTATTTAATATGCAGTTAACATATTATGCAATTGCAATTAACATATTATGTGTCTGTAGTTAACATATTATGTATGTATAGTTAATAAATTATGTTTCTTCAATTTATTTACAGGTAGACACATAATTTATTGATCCACAAAGTAAGATGGAATATGATCCATGGTATAACAATTGTGGCGAAGGTCAGACTTGGTTGATAGTAATACCTACGCGTCATTTTCTTATTGAATAGAGTTTTTAAGGTCATTTTTATTGGTTAATAGTAAAATTTATATAACCCAATGAGGTAGCTCAAGTGGCAAGTGAGTACTCTTTGTGAGAAAAATTTCGGGAGAATCTATATAAAGTGTAATGGATACAATAATTACAAGATTAATGACGGACTGTTATGCCCGTTATACTAATAATGTCCACTTATTATTTATTTATAACACTCCCCCTTGGACATTATTTGTCCACAACCGTGTTTCATTAAAAACTTGCTAGGAAAACCCTGTGGGAAAAAACCTAGACAAGAAAAAAGTGCAAGATTTATGGTAATGATATTTATGTCTCAATAAAAAACTTCACTAGGAAAACCGCGTGGAAAAAACCTAGTTGAAGAAAAGAGTACATGATTTTGTAAACTCATATATTGTACTGGTTGTCTCGTTGACAAGAAAAAAGTGCAAGATTTATGGTTTATTACCATCTATTGAATGAATTTTACCATTTGTGAATTTGGCAGCAATCATTTAAATGAGGCACAACATTAACATTTTTCATTCATTACCATCTCAAACCAACAATTTTACTACAAGTACTACAATTACAATAATGAGAACAAAACACTTTTTTTCTTAGTACGTTGTTTTTCTTCTCCATTTCACTATACTCGGTTACAATTAGGTCTAGCACACTTCCTATTTCACGACTCAAAGAAACTAGCAGCGCGTTTATGTCTTCGTACTCACATTGTTCCCTCCTAGAACTTTGACCCTTCCATTAAAAAAAAAAACGACAACGGTTTCCATCCTGTACATGTAAAATTCAAATAGTAAACAAAATTGCAAAAAGAAAAACCTTTATAAAAAAAAATTGCATATGCCAGATTATGCCAATCTGCCCAAAAAAAAAAAAAAAAAACAAAACAAAAAAAACAAAACAAAAAACAAAAATACGAAAGTGTCAATCTGCCCAGAAAAAATTGAAAATTTTAATAAAATTAAAATATTGAATCAAATTGAAATATAAATTCGCCCAATGCCTACATTCCATCTTTGACACCCGAAGAATTTTTTGCTCGAGTCTCTAGTTGTGCATATCTGAGCTTTCAAACTAGCAAAATATACTAGGCTCGTACTCCAGATTTGCTCTCACTCGTGAAGAATTCGAAGAAGATGACATTTCCAAGAATCTTGTATGTTGATGAACCCGTACAACAAATAGAGAAGAAGAAATCAAATTTTGGGGAAGAACCCGTACAATCTTGAGCCAAATATTTAGGGATTTTGGTTGTTCAAGAAGTCCAATTTTGGGGAAACTCACGCCATATACGTATAACGTATTTATACCCTAAAGACCTGGTCTAAGTGTCTAACTAGACAAATAACCCACATAAGCATTGAACCCGTCGACATGTCATCTCCTTTACAGGAAAACTTACAAATAATGCTAGGCGCAAAAAAAAAAAGAAGTTTATGCCTCGAATAATCAGAAGACCATGGTGCAGGATGAATAATCATGAATGGTTCATGGTGCGGGATGATACTTTAGCCTTAATATTTTTCAAAAGCTCTAAGGTTTTTTAAGGGTGAGAAAATTCTTTACTGGATTTAGTATTGATAATGACGGACCGTTACGTTCGTTATACTAATAATGTCCACTTATTATTTATTTATAACAAATATTACTAATTATTTCGAACTTCAACATTAATGTATCAAATCTATGTCATAAGGTTGAGGGTACCTTCTCCGCAATCGTCCCATACGTAGGCATAAAAATTTCATCATACTTGCATTAATTAGTCAAATCATGCGGGGACTTTACTTTTTATTAAAGCAGGATAAGAATATATAACTCAGTGAGGATAGAATTGTCCTTCCTCATCAAAATTAATAAATATTTAAGACAAAATTTTAGTAATGTCTCAGAAATAAATAAAGTTGTCTAATATTGGCACCAACTCTAAATCATTATGGCTCAAAGTAAGTTTTCTACTGACAGGATAATTCGGCATCAGCACCCGACCCGAAGGCAACAAACGATCACCCGTTACATAGAGACGACACATTGATGGGATGAAAATTATTCCAACGGCTCTTCATTATCACGACCCAGCACTCAATGTATGTTCACCATTACCAGCACTCAATGCAGCTCACCATTACTAGCACTCCGTTACACTCACTAGAGGAAAAGCCGTTGCAGCCATAGTATAAGTAGCAGACTTGTGGTAGAGGATGGGGACACCACAATTTGTTTATCACATGCAACATTACTGTACTGAACTCACTATTATACTCTTGATACATTAAGATTATTAGTAATACAAAATATATCAGTAACATTCTTACCGTCACCTACTAAAAGAAAGTATGGTTTTCCTTTGTCACCTAATCTCCACACAAACTAGGTAATGATTTTAGGAAGAAACGTAACTAATCCCTATGGTATGAGACGTTGGTATATCTAATTGCATAGCCTGCATAGTATTGTTATTAATTAAAGAAAAAAAAATCATCAATATGATTCCAATCTTTAAATAAGATATATACACCATGGCCCAGTGGCTCCATTGCCTCTCCAAAACAAGAATTTAGACTTTCGTGTCTAACACAATGCAATACTATGTTTGTTGCATATTGGTTAATGGACCAACAAAGAAAATCCTCACTCTTTGTTGAAATGCTATGATTGTTATATAGATTTTATAGGTGTATTATTATATTTTTTTGGGTCACACTTGTGTGAGACCGTCTCACGAATCCTTATTCGTGAGACGGGTCGGGCCGGGTCAAAGTACCATACAAATGTCATACTTATATGTGCAAATCTCACACTTATATGCTCAAATATAACACTAATCAAAAATACAATTTTTGTTACTTATAAGAGAAAAAGTAATACATTTTTCATAATAAGTAATGTTGACAAGTGCCTCTCACTTATAAGGGCAAATATAATACTTTTGAAGAAAAATGTAATAATTTTAAATCGAAATGTAAAAGTATTGTATTTTCCCTTAAAAGTATTACATTTAGCCTAATAAGTAACAAAAATTTTATTCCTGATTAGTATTACATTTGAACATATAAGTATGCCATTTGTGCATATAAGTGTTACATTTGCATCTTGACCCGACCCAACCCGACCCATGGTGAGACGGTCTCACACAAGTTTTTGCCTATTTTTTTGTTAATAATAATGAATTTGTGTGAAATCGTTTTATGTGAGATATGTAATACTCCTTTTGTCTCATTTTATTTGTCATACTTATTATCTATAGGTCAAATCAGCTCTTTCTTCTTTATTTATTTTCTTTAGTATTTTTTACTTATTTTTAAATTCAATTTTTTGTGTTTAGTAGTACTACTTTTAGTGCAATTTCTAAATATATAAATTTTGTATATTAATACTAAACTTAATATTATGAAAAATTGAATTAAAAATAACCTCAGTCAAGCCTCGTTAACCAAATTAGACACATAAAATGGGACAGTGGAAATATTTTTTTATGAGTACATAAAAAAGTATAATATTTTACGGGAATAAGGTTCAAATTGGCTACTGAATGAAACTTGAAAGTGCAATCTGGCCATTGAATGAAAAAAATGTGCAATTAAGTCCCTTAACATTCCAAATGTATGCAATTTCACCTGATAGCAAGTTAACACTCCATCTAGCAGATTGCATGTTGATATGGAAAATGACTTGGATGATGACTTGACATTTTTAAACATTTTCTTTTCATTTCTTCTTCTTCTCCTTTGCTTTTTTTTTTTAAACATTTTTTTTGCATAAAATTTGATGCAATACGCACATGGTCCTTTCCTTTCTTTCTTTACTCTTTCTTCACTCTTTCTTCCACCATGTACTAGGTAAATTGGACAAAACCACAACCTTTGCCCATTAATTCTTTTCTAGCCCAACCTTGGCCCATCAATATTCCCAAGCCCAACCTAGCCTCCTCATATCCGCTTGTTCTTAATACTAACCCCAATAGGCCCAAGCCGCACCACCTTTTAGGGTCTATTTGAAAACCCAAAAAATGACTTATAAAAAATATTTTTCGGATTTTTAGTGTTTGGATGCAATAGAAAAATTTATTCAACGAAAAATGAATAATGTGTTTTCTGTTGACTAGGAAAAATGAAGGCATTTTGGCGGAAACTTATGCCAAATTTTGGTATACGTCATTTTCCGCCGGAAACCAGTTAATTTATTACGGTTTTGAAATATGACTTCCATATTTAGATCCTAATATTATAGAAAAGGTTTGCATTTTCAATTTCTCATTATTGTTCATTTGTTCGGACCACATTTTGTTTCATTATTTTGTGTGCAGATCAACTTTGACCCTCAACTCCGCCCCCCCCCCCCCCCCCCCCCNCATCTTCCCCCGCCAAGAAATTATTACGTATTTATCCTTTTTTAATTTTTAATAAATAAAGTTATATTTAATATTATTATAAATATTTTTATATTCTAATTGGAATGGAGAGATTACTAATTTTTTCATGAGGCAGATGAAAGCCGAAAGGAAGGCAGAAATTCTTGCGTTATTTTGAGAATGAAACAACCAAATGGGGGTTCAAGAATTGAAGGAAGTGTCTAGTACGACGTCGTAGTTATTTTGAGAATGAAAGTTAGTGTGTAGTACGACGTCGTATTCGAATTAAGTGTAGAAAAATTCGTGGGCGGCAGGATTCGAACCTGCGCGGGCAAAGCCCACATGATTTCTAGTCATGCCCGATAACCACTCCGGCACGCCCACACTTCTGATCACTATTTATTTTGTTTCCTATTTTACTATTATAATTTATAAACATCCCTAAAACAACATTGGTGCTAATTAAATATTATCCATTTTTAACAGACTTACAAATTTAATTTTAAGAGACTTAGAATTGTGAATATTCAGTATATAAATTGTGAGCATTAAGTATGTAAATTGTGTATTTTGAATTTGAATTTGTCTTGCAAGGTAGACTTGGGTCAACAGAATAATTTGCCCTATTCAATAGTTATACCATGGACCAAGGTTCACACTGCACTATGGACTCTAGTTAATGTGTTTGTGTTTTGACTTTTTGTATCTTGCGTTATGAAATTTTGTACCTTATGAGTATGAATTCTGTACCTTGAATAAATTAGTAATTCCGTCTTATGTTATGAATTTTTGTGTCTTGTGTTGTGAAATTTATGGCCTCTAAACACAAACTATATACCTAAATCATATTTGAAAAATAAGTGAATATATAACATGTGTATTTGTCTTGTGTTTTGATTTTTTGTGTTTTGTGTTATGAAATTCTAAACCTTCTTATAAGTATGAATTATGTATCTCGTCGTTTCGATCCATGGCCCATAATGCTATGTAGGTCCTGGTCCATGATATAAATTTCAGAACTTTGGACATGTGGTTATACAGCTGTTATATCGTGGACCATGGTCTAAAAACGACATCATTTCTTTACGTAAAGAAATGACTGCTATCAAATCTTTACGGAGTTCCATAAATGCAACTACAAGTCATCTCAAATGATACTGCTTCACATTTATTTTTGTATTATCAAATAAAATTGTAGTTGTGTTGAAAGGAAACTGCAGTGTATATAAAATGAAACTAAATAATAGTTTCACATATTTGAGTGTATATTGTCCAATGAATGAAACTATAATTATATCGAAATGATACTGTAGTTGTGTTGAAAGAAAACTGCAGTGTATTATAAATGAAATTGTAGTTGTGTTAAAAGGAAATTGAATAACAGTTTCACATATTTGAGTGTATAATGTTGAATGAAACTGTAGTTATATCGAAAAGAAACTGTAGTTGTGTTGAAAGAGAACTACATTGTATATTTGTATATAAAATGAAACTGAATATGTCATACACACAGAGTTAACAGCGTGGAACGGAACAGTTTTTACCATTTCTTTTCTTGAATCAAAACAACGTCGTTTTGATGCATGAACTACCTTGCATTGTAGACTGCGATCTACAGTAAAATTTGCGGTGGTTGTAGAACAAATGAAAATAAGAGGTGAAGGGGCTTGGGCCTATTGGGCCATTGATAGGCATATTTTACACTCTTATTTTATGTACATCTTAATAATATTTTTGCAATAATTATTTACAATTATATAATAATTATTTATTTTTAGAGTTTAATAATTAATTAGTTAAATAGGTGTTTTATAATAATAGCTAGTTAATAATTTTTTGAGCCCAACAATCTCGTAGCCTAATTCTTTAATTTTATTTGAACCCTAAACCCATAAAATCATGGTCCAATTCTTAGCAAAAAGACAAAACAAATTAAAACATTTGTGTTTGTTTCTTCCCTGCAGACCATACGGCGCAGCAGCAGCGGATTCAAAATTGTTGACCTAGGGGTGTAAACGAGCCGAGCTCGGGAGCATAGGGTGGTTTGAGCTCGAGCTCGTTAAGGAAGGCTCGGCTCGAGTTCGAGCTTGAGCTCGATCGAACTCAAGAATTGATGCTCGAGCTCGAGCTCGCCAATTTTCGAGCTGCTCGAGTTCTGCTCGAGCAGCACGATTGTTCGAACTCGAGCTCCAGCTCGAGATCAGGGTTAAATTCGAGTTCGAGTTCGATTTTGAGCTCAAATTTAACCTGTTTGATTTTAAATTCATGTTTCAATTAAAAATAAACTATAATTTTATATGTATATATTATATTATATATATAAATATAAATAAATAAATAAATAAATAAATATATATATATATATATATATATATATATATATATATATATATATATATATGGCTCGCGAGCGGCTCGACGAGCCACGAGCCAAAGACATTAGAGCTCGAATTTGATCGAGCTCGAGCCTAGCTTTGACCGAGCGGCTCGCGAGCAGCTCGCGAACTGCTCGGCTCATTTACACCCCTACGTCGACCAATTGTAGCACGATTCCAATAGCTATGTTGACCGGATGTTCCAAGAAGACTTCGTCGGTCAGCAACGGCAGTGGATGGATGCGCGAACTCCGGTGAATCAGACGGTACGGTGGAGGATAATTTTAACCATTTGGATCTATTTTAAGATGTGCAAATTGATTTTCTGGTGAATTGATTTCTTGAATTTAAAGAAATTTTGTTGAAATTAGAAGTGTATAAATTTTATTTTATTTTTTAGTAAAAAATTAGAAGTGTATCAATAGTATTGAGTTCTTGTTGTTGAGGGTTTATTTTATACTAGTTTTATACGCACATTGCGCGAATGGGTTAATGTCAATGTTTATATTTAAATAAATATTTGAAAGTATATCAATGCAAGATTATATAGGAGAAGTTTATACGTGGGTAATTGAATGTCGAATTTTTTTATTTAAATATCAATTCAAAGTATATGAATCCAAGATAATATAGAAAATTTATTATAATTATTACTAGGGAAAATGACACTTTTGACCCTGAATTGTTTTACTCTTGTCAATTTGGTCCCTATCAATTGATTTGAACAAACTTAATCCTTCAATTGTCAATAGTGTGTCACATTTAGTCCTTGGATTTATATACTTACAATTTTATTAATAAGCCTATTTTTCATGAGGTTATATTTGTCAATTAAGTTAAAGTTTCATTTTCTCACCTTAATGCAGTCTTCGTCAAATTGTAAAAATGATGGATAAGTATTATGAACAGAGGTGGTTATGAGATCAGTCTCATGAAATTTCAAACTGAAGAAGTTGATAGCATGAGAAGTAGGAAATCATTTACATAATCTATGCAAATTGAAAGGGATAACAAAATTGAAGATGGCAAAGAAAGGAGAAATGAACTACGTAACCAACAAAATATATGCTAAAACTGTAAAATTCAACCAGGAAAAAAAAAAGACATGGACGCCATAATAGCAGCAAATGTAAAGTTCAAATTTAATCAAGGATCCGTCTTGTATTTGTAGTTACAACAATATCTATAATGAAGGATCATCGAAAGTGATATATGTGCTTCCTTTATTTGTGCTTTCAAATTTAATGTACATAAAGGTTGTGAGGATTTTTTTTTTCTCAAAAAAAAAAAAAAGGTTGTGAGGAATTTAGGCAATGAATATGGAATGAAGCTTTAATAGTGGAGAGTAATTGAGAAATGTAACCTCATGAAAATAGACTTATTAATAGAATTTGTAATTATATAAATTCAGGGACTAAAATTGACATATTATAGACAATTGAAGGATTAAGTTTGTTCAAATCAATAGACAGGAACCAAATTTACAAAAGTAAAACAATTCAGGGGCCAAAAGTGTCGTTTTTCCTTATTACTAAAATAAATGTTTGCAACTTTGTAAAATTGATAGTCTAAATATTTGGTCTAAAAATGATAGTCTAAATAAATATTACTTTTAATTTGAATTTTTCTAAGTGTTCTTAATTCTCTTTTGAATAACATTGTCATTGTCTTCATCTTTACTATTTGTTCTCTTCCTTTTTGTTGGTAGTGTGTTATTTGCAATTCGGATATTGTTGGTAGCATAGATGACAACGTCATGCAATGAGATTATGATATAGGAGCTATGGACTATCCTTTAGGTGTTCTGCTTGGGGTTCATTTGGTTCAACCATTATTGTTGAATGAGTTATTGTGGATAAAGAAATCCCTAGTTTACAAAAAAAAAAAAGATTAAATAAATTAATAAAAATTTGAAAATTTAAAATATGTGTTCTAAAGATATTAAAAGATAGTTTCTCGCTTCAATTTGCTGAGTAATGGGTTATTTGATTACTTTCATTATCAACAAATCCCCAAGTAGTTAATATGATTGGTTTCAAACTATTCTTTTTTATTTTTTTTCATGGTATTAAAGAAATACATATGTATCATTTTTTGGTGTAACTACTTATTTATTTAATTCAATAAGAGTAAAATAGAGTGATTCCGCTTCAATTTGTTGGGTTATTATTTGAGTACTCTCTTTGTCAACCAATCCCCAAGTAGTTAATATAATTAGCTTCAAATTATTTAAAAAAAATTTCATAGTATTAATAAAATACTTGGTAAATAAATATATAACATTATTTTGTACTATAACTTTGATATTTAATTACAATATATTGTAAAAATAAGATAATGGACAATGTAATGAATATCAATTGATAAATTTGAATGTAAAGAATCTTTGCATGAGAGAAAATAAAGACAGTATAACTAATGAAATTATTTCTCTTATTTAATTTAATTTTTTGATAATGAATAATTTTTTCAAATAAAGGTATTGTAGACACATAATTCTAAATTAAAGAAATACATATGTATCATTTTTTGTTGTAACTACTAATTTATTTAATTTAATAAGAGTAAAATAGAGTGGGAAACTTAATTATGTCAAATTTGATTGAGATGAGGTTCGAACCTAAGATCTTTCTTATAGAAATTACAGGACGTTTGGTTTGAGGGAATTTAAATTCCATTCCCACTTAATTCCCACCTAATTCCGAAGGTAACTAAATTCCTTCGTTTGGTTGGAGGGAATTGCAATTCCGCGGAATTGCAATTCCCTCATTTTCATGGAATTAGAATCCCATGCCCCTCTTGGGATTTTAATTCCATGGATTTTAGGATTTAAAAAGGATACTCCTGAGACAAAATTACTCATCTCTTTTTTAACCTAAAATTGATGTCTGACCTTCTCTTTTAGTTAATACCGTGTATTATCTTCGACAACTATCAACAAGAAATACGTTTCTGAGCAAGCAATAATAATTCTAGGTCAACCTTAATCAAGTATGATTTCTCAAAACTCTCAAATATTTTTTACAATATGTCTAGTTCAAGAGATACGGTATATGAGTGGTATTTGAATTTAATATGTTACGGAGTATATTTTTTGTGTACTTGTCATTTAATAATAATAATAACAACAATGGGCATTTTAGACTTTATACTACTTATTCCCTTTCAATTCCCATGTATACCAAACATTGGAATTGAAATTCCTAGTAATTTTATTCCTTCCAACCAAACACTGGAATTTAAACTCTCACTTTATTCCCACGTTATTCTTTTCCCATGGAATTGCAATTCCTTTCCCACTTAATTCCTCCCCTCCAACCAAACGCCCTGTTAATGGGTAAGTTAAAAGTTAACGGAATATTAACGGAGAAGATCAAAGAATATTGAACGAAAAATTTAACGGATAATCATAAAAGTAAGGTTAAATGGGTGCGTTTGGTTCGCACGTGGAATCGGAATCAGAATGGGTATCAAATACTTGGTAAAGGTAATGGGTTTTGGTGAAAGTATTTAGCATGTTTGGTAGTTTTGTGGAATGTGAATGATATTAATAGTTGGGGAAGAAAGGAGGAAGGAAAATGAAACTCTTATTTAATAAGGGTATGGATTTTCTCATTAATAAGGTATTCCAAACCCATAATAGCATTCTCAAAACCTATCAACCAAACACTAACAATCACTTTTATACCCATTCCTTATGCCTAAACCCACCAACCAAACACACCCCTAGGTAATCTCTATTTGATTAAATAATTCATCTGAACCATCCATTTGATTAAATAATTTGACAACCATTTTTCTACTCATTTTAGGCCTAATTCTCTTTGGCTCTTATTAGTATATAGTAGATTTTAACAGTTCACAATTTTTCTTTCCTTATTAAGTTTTCTACTTCATGGTCCTGCGAGGTTGCGCGGGCAAAGCCCACATGATGGGCAAAATCAACATGATTTCTAGTCATGCCAATAACCACTCCAGCATGCCCACAACTCTTATCTTCTAATTATTTGTTTTTCTCACTATCGAAACAAAAACAAAGCATTGAACAAAGTTTAAGGATCAAACAAGAAAAACAAACACATGAAAACCCAACTAATTAAATTCAAGTTTCATATAACCATATTGGCATGCATATTGGGACAAATTAAACCTTCATTACCACCCTTGATGAGTTGTTTATAATGACAAAGTTATTAAACAAGAACCACGATTGTTACTCTCAACTGGGCACAAATTAAACCTTCATTACCACCCTTGAGTTGTTTATAATGACAAACTTATTGAACAAGAACCACGATTCTTACTCTCAACTGGGCATCAGTCAATGGGTATGCTTTTGGATTCACAGTTTCTCATATCTGCCCATATACTAAAGACGGTAAATATACAAACTTTTTCAAGAAAATTAGATACTTCTTTTTTTTTTTTTTTTGTGAGGCAGACCCGATAATCACTCCGGCATGCCCACAACTCTGGCTAATTTTCTTTTTGTTCTGTATTCTACTATGTAGACATCCCAAAAACAACAAGATTTGTGGTAATTAAATATTATTCCGTTTAAATAGACTTATAATTGATATTATATCCACCTTAAGCGACATGACACTCGACCATAATAATGTCTATTCTACTATCTTATAATTAACATTAACTAGAGTGTACCTTCAGATAGTGACTACGAGTAAATAAAAAAATTAATGTATTAGTCTTCTTTTTTTTTTTAATATGAGGTCCAAGAATACCGTATAAATTAATTTTCAAACATTAGAACTTAGAAGCAACTCATAATATTATATTGAGTCTTTTATTTTTCAAATGGTCCCTTGACTATTGCTCATTCTCAATTTTGCATTTCAACTTTCAATTGCACCAAATGTGGTCCATCCTTTCAAAAACTTCCTCTAGCTAAACATACAAACTTTTTCTCTATCCCTATCAATTCGTAACTTTCATAAATACTCATATACTTTTTATTTTATTATGTTTATATATACGCACGCGCGCGCACACACACACATACACACAGACACACTACAAGAATTAAGACATTTAGTGGTAAATCTTTTGTAACACTTCATAATTTAGTCACAACTAATACTCTTTTTGTGACTAAAAAGTAGTTCAATACTATAGTTTATGATAATTGTAATAACTATTTTGTTTTTGTCACAGATAGTATGGTAATTGTGACAACTAAGGATGTGTTTGGTTGTTGGATTTAGGCATAAGGTATGGGTATCAAAGTGATTGTTATTGTTTGGTTGATAGGTTTTTAGAGTACTACTATGGGTTTGGAATACCCATTAATTGAAAAACTCATACCCCAATGAAATAAAAGTTTCATTTCCCTTCCTCCTTTCTTGCCCAACTATTAATAATCATTCACATTCCACTCTACTACCAAACATGCAAAATACTTTCTTCAAAACCCATTACCTTTACCAAGTATTTGATAGTCATACCGATTTCGATTCCCATGTGCGAACCAAACACACCCTAAGTATTTGTTACAAATAAGGTGTCACTATTACTAGAATGATAGTGTCGTAACCTAAGTTATCACTAAATGTATGCACATTCTGGCAGAATTATAACTATGGTAGGAACGAATGTAATTGGATTGTGACAAAATATAATGTGGACACAAATTTTGGTATTTTTTTTTGTGACAAATAGTTGTTGGTCACTTTGTTTTATATATCTGTGACAATTCTTTTTGTCAATAAAAATACAATTAGTTAGTATAATTAGAAATAAGATACGATTGAAAGGAAAAATTATTCACTCATATTGACATTTTTTGTGATGAAATTGTTACAAATATTTAATTTGTGACGTTGTATAATTTTCTAACAAAAGTTACTAAATTGTGACAATAATTGTGTTGAATTCAAGTTTTGTCATTAATGTTATGATAATTGTGACGAGTAATTATTTGTAATAATGACTTTGTCACGAAAATCAAATAGATAAATATTGTGGGAAGTTATGTTGTAATCAATATTTGCCACTAAAATTGCATTCAAGTTGGTGCCAAAGTAATTTGGTGTATGTGAACTAGATATTAAATATTATGGTCAATTAAAATGCAACTAGTTAGTGATTCTTAAAATAAATGTAATTGTGAATTGAAAATACTTTTTGTAATCGCTCATTCATTAACTTTCTTTTTGTGAAATATAAGTTTATTATCATTTACGAAAGTTATCTAAGAAACAATTCCACAAGTCAAATTTTTTCAATTTATTCTAATACAAATGTTAAAAGAGCTCATACTTATCACTAATTGGCTTTAAGAAGGATATGACAACCAGATAACCAAAAAACTCCATGGTTAAGCTCCATGGTTATTATCACTCAAATAGTATTTTTAGTGTAAGTATACATTGTCACAAGCTTTCAAAAAAAAAAATTATCACAAAAGTCCTGAGTAATTTTGACAAATTTTCAAAAGTCGTCACTATTGTAATAGTGACAGAGAATATAGTGACAACATGTGATGACTTCAAAAATTGGTCACTAATTTTATTAGTGACCAAAATCGATAGTTTTGGTGACAATTTGTGTTATCACTAAATGTGAAATAATTTCTTGTAGTGATATATGTAATCATACTAAAAGTTTAATAGACAATCAATTACTATGTATCACATTAAATATTATTTATATCGTTGAAAATAACATTATTTTTTTTTACATAGGTAAAAATGTTTCGCTTTCAAATTTAATTTTATTAATATTCATATATAAAATACAAACTAACTTCAAAATGGCAAGAAATTGTAATTGTTGTAAAGGGTGAGGCTTTAGATTTAGGATTGTCTGTTTTATGCTAATTATTTTTGCATTTGGTTTGTTAGGTTTTCCAACAGTTTGTCATTGACCAAGAGGTGAAGCGTACTTCTTAGTTTCGAGAAGTGTCAGAAGCACCTATCTCGCCTAGAAGTGCGCCATCGGCCGTGTGACTAAGAAGTAAACTTACCTTCCGGTCATAAACGAGATTTTACTTTTCGACTTAGCCGAGAAGTTTACTGAAAAAAACTTGCCTTTCAGTCCAACATTTTTCCTACATTTTGCACTCTTTGGGTGTCTAAGCTCGAAAAAATAAGAATACTATTTTTAATGATAAAAATAATATTTAATGTTATACATAGTATAATGATTGATTGTCTATGAACATAAAAAGATAAAAATAAAAAGTATATGCCTATT
Source organism: Ipomoea triloba (assembly GCF_003576645.1). Classification (NCBI taxonomy): domain Eukaryota; kingdom Viridiplantae; phylum Streptophyta; class Magnoliopsida; order Solanales; family Convolvulaceae; genus Ipomoea; species Ipomoea triloba. The sequence goes on from NC_044928.1 coordinate 2,576,180, forward strand.
TATGAAATTTACGAAACTTTTCGTAAAACTTGATAGGAATAGAGGAAACGTTTGTATGTTTAGATAGAGAGAAAAAGTATGTATAGAGAAAGTTACAAATTTTGAGGTTGGATTGCGAGATTTTAACTATTTATATTTGTGAGAAAAAAATCTATAAACATTTTAATTTGATAGAGTCTAAAAAATGAAAATAAACAAAAATGAAATAAATAAAAGAGTTTTTCTCAAAATGGTCCCTCGACTATTTCTCAATGTATATTAGGCGTACAATAGGTGAACGGATGAAAATACCCTCCATTTTAACACTAATTAGATGAAATATGTAACGGAGGATTGAATTGGTGAGTTTTTGAAAATCGATGGACCACATTTGGTGCAATTGAAAGTCGAAATGCAAAGTTGAGAATAAGCAATAGTCGATGGACCATTTTGATAAAAAAAAACTCAATTATATTATTGAGTTAATACCACAAATGGTCCTCTGACTATTGCACTAGTACCCCTTTTAGTACTTGACTTTCAATTCAACCAAAATATGTACCTTGACTTTCATTTTTGATCACAAATAGTCTCCCGTTAAAATTTCTGTTAAATAGATGTTAAATCTAGGGATATTATCTTCAAATTGATCGATTAATATGATTGTGATCACTTTTTTTAGAGAATTATATGACAATATAATTAATTTCAAACATTAATAAACATTAAGTTAATAAATATAAAAACAAAATGGACGTGACAAATCACATAAATGAACAAATTAAGGGTGTGCTTGTTTCAAGGGTTTACACACTAGGAATGATAATCAAAATCATAGTTAGTGTTTGGTTGTCAACTTTTTAAAACACAACTATTGGATTTGATTCCCCTTTCAATTAAAGACCTCATTCCCTAATTAAAAAATGTATCATTTCATCTTAGGATCAATTGTTTTAAGTTTTTGTTTTTGCATTTTTAAAACATTTATTCCCATTATAGAGTCATACATAATAAGTACATAGCCAAACATCAATATTGGTAATCATTCCAATTCTACCATCCTACCAAACATGTAAAATACTTTCACCAAAACTCATAATATTACCAAGTATTTGATTTCCATTCCAATTTGGATTCCCATGTGCGAACCGAACACACCCTAAATAAAAACTCATGATTAATGTTCGTAATTAGTACTTGATTAATTATATTTATTCAATGGTGACGGCCTTCAGTTATGTCCTAAACAAAATGTTTGATCGATTAATGAAAAGTGAAGACTTTTAATCGGCCATGTATGAACAACCATGAAAATGATGGAAGCAAGGTTTTTGATTGAAAAATTTTCTTCCATTTTAATCTGTTGGTTAAATTAAAAACAAATAGCTCTAATATTAAATCTTCATTTTGTACGCATAATTACGAGAATATGGTGTATTGTCTTTTTTAATTACGACGCGAGTATTTATATTCGTTAATTGTTTCAAGTATACTTGTTGGTGAAAAATTCTAAACATTTTTATTTTATGACCATTATAAATAAATAAATATATATATATATATATATATATATATATATATATGTGTGTGTGTGTGTGTGTGTGTCGATAATATTATTTTAAAGGACTATTGGTAGTATTTTTTTTTTGAGTACTACTTACTTTTTCAACCTAACCTACTGAAGCATAAAGAGTCAACAAATGCCTCCACTAAGGCTCGAACCCACTCTCATCATCCATGTGGGGGTGTAAATCGAGACACCGGGTGCTACTAGACCACAAGGTTTTTAGCATATATTCAATTCTTTAGTTTAATTTGTCCCTTTTTCTGTTAGTTTGGTTAATTTGTTGAGTAGGAAACAGAAAATTAAAGACCCTTTAACTTTTCACATTGCATAGATTAGGCCAAAGGCAATAACAATCATTATACCGTAGATCCTGGTCCTAAATGATGTAGTTTTGAATTTATTTTTTGACGGCGACGGTTTGTTGTTTAATTTATATTACAAGGTTTTTTTTAAACAGTAAAGCATGTGTGTGTGTCTTGTGTTATGCGTTCGTGTGTCTCATGTTATGCAATTCTATACATTAAGCGTATGGATTCTGTACCAGGAATAAAGTAAATATAACATGTGCTTTTTTGTCTTGTGCTATGCGTTTTTGTGTCTTGTGTTATGCGTTTTTGTGTCTTATGTTATGAATTATGTACCTTAAGAATATTGATTTTGTGCCTGAACTAAAGTAAATATAAAACATGTGTATGCGTCTTGTGTTATGCGTTTATGTGTCTCTTGTTGTGGAATTCTGTACCTTAAGGGTATGAATTCTGTACTTGAAATAGATTAGTAGTTGTGCAACACACAACATATTATGTATCTTATTTTACAAATTTATGTCTTGTATTATGAAATTATTATGTGTCTATAGAATATATATTATCTACATAAATCAGATTTATATAACATGTGTATGTGTCTTGTGTTGCGAGGTTTTGTGTCTCATGTCATGAAATTCTGTACTTTAAGAGTATTGATTATATACCTAGAATAAATTAAGATTTGTGAGGAAACATGAGAAACATGAAATTACAGAATCTATTAAAATTTGAATATCAAAATGACGGCGTTTTGATTTAGGGTCTATAATGCTACGTGAATTCTTATCGACAATATAAATTGTAAAGAGCCAATAATTGGTGGATGCTTTATAAAAATATCTACCAAAGAGATATGATGAAACTATATTCAAAGGGGTAAAAATGGTTAAGAAATGGCTATTACTATCCTCACAAGATTCCCACTATGAGCTTTGGTTTCAATCTATATAAAGAAAATTATTTGCCCCAGGGTGTCCATAACTTGCTTTCATCCATAATTTTCTCCCACTCAGCAATATCATTTTTTTCACTACTTGTAAACAAAATTTTAAAAATGGCACGAATCTAGTTAAGATCGTGACATGACAACAATTTTCCGTTCTAATCTGTCACGTCTATAGTTTCCTACCCGGACATAATCTTTAATTTGGTCTGGCTAGCTTTAAATAACAAATTAAAGAATTTGTCCTACCAAAACATTTATGGTAATTTATATTGTGGCACTGGTCCAATATACAGAATTTGACTTCATAAGGTGCATCAGACATGATTCATGTTTATAGTGTACAGAATTATATAACTTAAGACACATAAACACTTAATAATTTAATATAACACACATACACATAAACACAATATTTTAAAATAAGTACATAGAGAGCATGTGTATTATGCTATATGAATTTATGCGTCTTCATCTATATAATTCTGTACATTATGAATTTCAATTCTATAATGTGTATGTGTATTATATATATGTGTGTGTGTGTGTGTGTGTGTGTTAAGTCTTTATATGTCCTCAACTATATAATTATGTGCATTATGAACCTGAATTTTGTATGTATAATAGGTTCTTCCGTTAGGTAGTGAGGGAGGGTGTCCCCCCTATACTACCGTTAGGCAATGCCAAGGTCGGGGTCGGCGCGCACGACCGCAACCATGGGTTGATTACTTTACCTTGTGCTAGGCAATTTTGGCAAATTCGACTAGGGAGAACATATGTCGATGCTTGGGGTCAAGCCCTCCTATTTACATTTAAAAAAAAATAGCTTCGGGCTTTCGGGGTGGGGTCGCCAGGTGCACCTTTCTAGAACAGCAATATTAGTTCGAGACTCCCGGGGGTGCAACTTGCCCCTTGGTTCTCCAGATTTGTTATACTCTTTCTAATGATTCGTTGAAGGGTCCTAGGCCTCATGATGGGGCTCGGGTTCTCACGCATTTAGACGAATAATTTGCTAGTCACAGCCTAGGCTCCTCGGGGGTCCATGGTGGACGAGCTTGGGTTCCTCGTCCTCATGGCAGTCGGACTAGGGCTCTTTGTGCTATGGTAGCCAAGCTCGAGCTCCTTGTGCTCCTAGCGGTTGAGCTCGGACTCCTTACGCCCGTGGTGGCCGAGCTTGGCCTCCTTGCTCTCGTGGAAGTTGGGTCTCCAACATCTCGTTCGGTCTTGGAGGGGTCGGGTGAGGGTCGACTGTCGATCACCTTTACACGACCCCCTATGGCACCCCGTGCCAAGTTCAAGTGGTTGTACTACTCCTTGGAGCCCCTCGATAAGGTGGTTTGGCGAGGTCGCGGATTTTTGGATTATGACCACTTCGTCTTGGAGTCCTGGGGCTAGACGTTCGACAATCGGGGCTGATCTCGTCTATTTCGGCTAGCACTACCCTTTCTTCATCTATCCTAGGGTTGTGGTGAGTTGACCTCGCCTCACCATGAGTTCCTAGGGCTCGGGGAAGCCAGGTGCTCGACTTATCACGTCCCCTTGAGACGGGGTGGGGTAAGTGTAGGCGCCCCTCGACAGGCCTTGGGGTCAAGCTAGGGGTTGGAACACCTCCTTGGAGCCCCCTCCACAAGGTGGTAGCTTGTTGGAGCACAACCACCCCCTCTTAGAGCTCGTCCACTCTCTTCCGGAGCTACTCGACCTCATCAAGGTGAGAGTTTGGGGCTAAGTCACTAGATTTCCTTGACCGCTCCACCCGAGAGACTTGTGCACGTCGCGACGGGGCTCAAAGCCCACGGCCTAGCGACCTTCGTGAGAATGATTCCTTGACTTGGGGGTCGTTCGCGGTCGGCCTCGGCCTTAGCCGGTGTACAGGTGCTCAACCGTTCCAAGGCGGACTTGGATCGAGTCGGTCGTCCCCTACTCGTTTCTTGATGTCCATGCTTGTCTCGGTTAACCTTGCCTCCTCCCCGCCTATCGGATGGTCGGGGTAAGATTACCTTCCCCTCAGCTAGGGTCTTTGGGGCTCGGGTATGTCTGGTACTTGGCCCACCACGCTCCCTGGGGGGGTTAATGTGGTGGTCGACACTCCTCGAGAGGCCCCTGGGCCGAGCTAGGGGGCTCGGATACCTCCCTGGAGCCCCTCCATGAGATGAGTCAATAGGGCAGCAACTTGTTGGGTCACCCCTTCTTGGAAGCGCGGGGTCGAAAGGGAGTGGCGAGAGCCGACATATCGACCTTATACAGCGGTTCCGTTGAGGTCGTTCTTGCTCTGGGTGACCTGGGTGTCACGAGAACCATTCGTGTGTACGAGTGTTAGATCTCGACATTGTCATAGTTAGCAGAAAAATAGCACGCTCGAGCCTGACATCTCGCTCTCAATGAAAACACCAACAATGGACTTAATTAAGACGGGTTGCCCGAATTAACAAACCCGATAAATAAAGGATAAAATAAGTAAATGAATAATAATATGAAAAGACAAAGAGTATGTGTCGCAGAGACAATTCTTGTATTAAGATGTTGTGTAATTGCTATTACAAGAACTAGTATTTTCGCCCGTGCGTTGGACGGAATGGATTTGTTATAATATTTTAAGAATATTTATATCGATATACAATTATATAAATTATAACATTGAATATTATATAGCGCAATTGATGAAATTGGTTGGATCGATTATGTTTTATGATGTTTTTCTTGCTTGAATTATAACAAATAATTGTCCAATTACCCGTGCGATGCATGGATAATTTTTTTAATTATATATTGAGATAAAAAAAATAAAGATGAAATTATAAAAAATTCTAATATTGAACGTGTACATTTATTTTATTATAAGATTAGTGCAAAAGTATTACTCAATTAATTGAATAATATATGATTTGTTTGTCTACAATTATCTTAAGAAGATCTATAAGTAATATGACTTATGTAATTATATTATTACTAAAATAAATATGGGAAAAATGAGAAAATAATTTAATTATGGTTATTATAAAAATAAATTCAACGATCAATGTTTAGCTTAATTACCATAATAATTATTAGCTAATTATTATTAGTCAATTACACTTATATATGTGTAATTATACTTTTATACTTTTAAGTATATTCATTTTCACCATATTGCATTTAGTTTTATCTTCCTCCTGCATATTTGAATGAATTAATTTTGATTATTATAAAAATCTAACAACCCATGTCAAATTAATTTTTTTAAAGTTTAAATAACTTAAAGTTTTCAAAAGGAAAGTATAATTATTTTTTATTAAAGTTTTAAAATAATTTTTAGTCAATTAGTAATATCATTTTCCTTTTCCGATAAATGATTTTACTTTTATTAATAGTGTTGATACGTGAATATAACAACGATATTACCAATTAATAGATATTAGTTAATTTCCATTTTACATTTTCTTACCAAATAAGCTTTATTAATTATTTGACCAATAAAATATTTAATTAATTGACTACAAAAGCTTGGGCGGGAAAAATGAAATAGGGGGATTTCACTTTTATATATAGTATAGATAGCATAGATAATACTTGTAAATTTAATTTTGTTTAATTATTGATGTAATATGTGTACCTTTAATCTCCTTTAATTATGTCGTAATATGTATACCACTAATTTCAATTCCTTAATTGATTACATAAAATCTATAGTATGGCAAGCTATATTTTGGCAAGTATAAAAACAGTTTAATAAAAGTATAATGTGTGAATTAATTTCTTAATTACTATAGTTAAAGATTTTATTCAAAAGTAACTATTAGCATAACTTTATGTGTAATAATCTGTGAATTTGAATAATTTGCATAATTGTATGGACACAATAATTTGTGAATTAGCGTAATAATCTGTGAATTGGAACAATTATCATAATTTTTTAAATATCCTTTAATTATGATGGACTTAATAGGTGTATTATCAATTTCCTTAATTGATTATATAAAAATATAAAATTTAAATAACGGAAAATATTAATTCATTTATTTCTATAATTTTTCAAAAGTAATAAAAGGAAGTGAATGGGCAATTGATATTATTTGAAGTGAAAATAAAATCATCATAGGAAGGAATTCTCAATGTTTAATTATACCATAATAAATTTAGATGTTAAATACAATTGGTAATTACCACGGGTTATTTAGATGGTATGGTAATTACCTGTATATATTACCTAAATAAACAGATTAACATATGGATCAACATTATAAAAAATTGATGAAGCCTTAAGATATATTAGGAAAAGTATCAATTAATTAAAATATGATATATAATACTAAAAAATTAAAATATGACAAAAGAAATTATATTAGAAAATTGATTAGCTAGTATCCTAATTTTTCGTAATACTATATTTGTAATTACCGTTATAAACATATTTAATAGAAAAATTTAATTAGGAACTTATATTAAGCATTTTGGATTATTATTAATATTAGGAAAATTATATTAGAAAAATTATATTAGAAAAGTTATATTCGGAAATTATATTAAGAATTCTGAATTATTTAGTATTATTATTATTATTATTATTATTATTATTATTATTATTATCTTAACAACAGCAGTATTATATCAATGTATAAATTTTATATTATTATTATTCATGCAATAGATCCATTTCTTTATACCAAGAGGCCGGATTATTATTTTTATCTTATCCCAAAACCATAATAATATGCAAGAGTGTAAGATAAACTTTTCAAAAGAAACACAACTAAGGGATAGAAATAGCAAGTAATTTTAATACAACATATTTATAACAACAACCAAACCAAATTAAAAAGGAAAATACATAGAAACTTCTCAATAAAAGAATAACTTTTAGAGATAGAAAAATATGTAATTTTACACACTGCATAATTGTAACAACAACTGAATTGAACCTTTGCACGCCATTTGCTCCTCATCCATTGCCCTTCCTGATCTAATTGCTGATACTGGTGGTAAAGGCACTCAACAATCTTCATCAGTTATTCTACACCCAAAAACCCCAATATATAATTCAAGGCCTTGAATCACGTTTACCTTTTTCCAATCCACTCTCTCGTAGTCAACAAAATATTTCTTCAACTTCACTTGCGGGGAAGAATATGGTATGCTCTTTCTCCTCTTCCTCCGCTAAGCCCTCTCATTTACCCTAGATGACACCGGTGAATGTTTACGATTTACCGGTGCCGGCGACTGCGCATAAAAAATCATCTTTTTCAACCGATTCAAGTAGGTCGATGCAATTCTTGGTGCATGCACCACCGTAGCTTTCTCAGAGGAGCTAGATGGGGTTTCGTTATCGCTAGGAAATGGTATATCATCACCAAATTGAATTACAAAAAATTTCAAAACAATTGTTAACACGAAATCATAAACTAAACAATGAAAGGAAGAACAACAAAGCATAACCATGAATCTAAAGAAAGAAATCAAAAGATTTTCACTTACTCTTGAGTCTTGAGCTTATCCATCAGAGTTGTGATCGGGAACCTACGAAACGAATGCCAACTTTGCCGAGTTCAGAAGTTGTGAGGGAGCAATCTCTCATGCTCGGAACTTATATGAAAGAAATTGGGATTATGGCAATAAATTTTATGGAAATATATAAATGGTTAATTAATAAAATAACCATATATATATATTTGGTTTTACTAAAATAATTCTCGTGGTATTATGGAATAAAATTAGGAAGAATGCTATTGGAGTAGAGGTTTTAATTTTATTGGGATTATGGCAATAAATTTTATGGAAATATATATANTATATATATATATATATATATATATATATATATATATATATATATATATATATATATATATATATATATATATATATATATATATAGTTAATTAATAAAATAACCATATATATATTTGGCTTTACTAAAATAATTCTCGTGATTATGGCATATAATTTTACTAAATTAATTCTTAATTTGATTTTACTAAAATGCCATGATTTTGGGTGGGAAAATTTGGGAGGAGGATAATATTTTTATATATAGTATAGATTAATGGATTAGGACAAGAATATATAGGAATGTCTTAATGAGATAAGGAAGCATTTTATACATGCTAAACTCCCTAACCGCCTCCCTAAAAAAGGGTGTTGGTTGTAACCGCCTCCCTAAAAAAGGGGAGTTGGTCGTAACAAACTTGGACCGCCACCGGCCGAGCACTCCTCGGGCACCCCGTTGAGCACCTCAGCACCCCTTAATACAAGAATTGTCTCCGTGACACATATTCTTTGTCTTTTCATATTATTATTCATTTACTTATTTTATCCTTTATTTATCGGATTTTTTAATTTGGGCCACCCGGGTGCATGGCCGATTTTTTGATTTGCGGGGCCCTATGCTAGTAACTAAGTGAGGCTCTATCAAAGCATAAATAAACTGCGAATTGAATAAAAATTGCAAAGAGAAAAATGAAAAAAAAAAAAAAAAACCTAATTTTGAGCAAATATAATCACTAATACATATACTAACAATTAGGCCAGAGCTGGACTAGGGGCCCCAAAATTTTGGGGCCCTGTGCGGTTGCACGTCTTGCACGCCCTAAAATCTGGCCTTGCCCGGGTGGAGTATGGGACTCTACCTCGGGGCTCCGGGTCACTTGAGTACTCCTTTCTCCGTCTTCCCGAGTAGGCTTACTCTATTTAATATATATATATATATATATATATATATATATATATATATATTAGCTATCATCACCAGTTGCCCGCAACAACGTTAGTGAACAAAATCATCATCATGTGGAGGCTTAGGATTGCAGAAGGTGGAAACGAGCCGTATATGTACAGCACCAACGACTACGTTGGCCGGCAGACATGGGTGTTCGACCCCAACACCGGAACGCCGGAGGAACGCGCCGAAGTCGAAGCGGCGCGTCGTGAATTTTGGGACAATCGGTATCGAGTCAAACCCAGCAGCGATGTTCTTTGGCGCATGCAGGTAATACTTATGTCATCATACATAACATGAATCTCAACATTATGAAAAAAGGAATAAGTTCATACTCCGGTACAAAATATGTGTATATAAATACAAATTTTAGCCAAGAATCTTGTGCTTACATAGCATGTAGTGACTCTCCCATATAAGATATAGGAGGTAATGAAATCGAGTCTTAGTGGAGGTGTGAACAGATACTACAATGTAATAGAGTCAACAGCATTTAGTGGAGTCCACTTTTAATCTTTTTTTTTTTAAATCAGAATATCCACATTTGATTCTAGTATATATTATTGTGGCATGACCATTTTTTGTACTTCGTCAACAAAATCATTGAAATGTCCTTAAAATACAAAGGCATTTTGATTATTTTTATACAAAGTGAGTTGACCCCGCTATATTTTTATGTTTGTTTTTTTAAAAAAAATATGTAATTGAAGATCGAAATGGTTTTGTGCTTAACGACATTAAAACTATTTTGTTGATAGAGAACAAAAAATAGTTATGCCTCAATAATACTAGGACTAAATGTGAATGTTCTGATAAAAATGACTAAAAGTGGGTTGCCACCTATAATTCTATAAATTTAAGACTTGTGGTCTAGTGGCACCCGATTACATTCTCATACGCAAGGGGTGAGTTCGAGCTTTAATGGAGGCGATATTGACTTTTTGTGTTTCAGTAGGTTGAGAAAGTAGTTATGAACATATATTGCATTGTAATAGAGTTAATAATACTAAAAAATTACAACTTTTTATTTTAGGCGAAAACTTGTGTGAGACTGTGTCACCATGATTAAGATTCTGTCCATGATATATGAATGACAATGGGATATATAGGATGAGGAGTATGCGTACTCGTACTCCCCCAGTCTCCCATCCTCGAAGCCCCGTCAGGAAAATGGAATCTTTTTCCATTTTGTTCTTGAGGGAAGTTTTCATTCTCAGCTCTATCATGGGTTTATCTCTAGTAAAAGTGTAAAAGTGTAAAACTACTAAACTAGTATAATTTAATATTCAAGGAAAAAAATTCAAATATTAAAATTTAAAATTTAAAATATTTAAATTTTTATTAAATGACAATCAAATGTTAAATATAAATACAAATAGTCTTCATACTAATAATTAAAACACAAATACACTATTACTAAATGCCAGCCTATCTCATATTTTGTAAATAATTTACGTTCTTCAAAACAATAATAAAAAATTATGAACAACTTAACCTGGTTTACCTCCTTGTGTTCATTTGCTGGCTAGGGCTACAAGTTTCCCTTGTCATTCATAATAATAACAATAATAATAATAATAATAATAATAATAATAATAATAATAATAATAATGAGTAATGCTACATCTACTCTAATTTTTTTTACTTCTTGTTGAGATGTCATCATTTAATTTATTTAAACAACAAAGCGGATCACTATTTTTATTCATTCATTTTTCTTTACCCAATAAAATTTATACACTTGGTGGGTCTATGGGAGTACATATATCATTTTCCATTATAAATAGGGTGAGATGGAAATGGGTATCCCGTCCTTGTCTTCTATCGGGAATAAAAAATAGTTCTTCCTCTGATTTCCCAAATTTTGTCCCTATCCTAGTGACTATTAGGCGAGAATCGGTGAAAATATCAGAAAAAGTGTTAAGAGCATCTCTAATGGCTATAAATGGGAAAAAAAACAAGGATGTAGACCAAAAAAAACAAACAAACAAACAAATTATTTATGCTTTCAATAGGCACATGCACTGCACATGCCAACTATGCTTACTTGGTGCAACAAACGCTCACCAAGCATAAACTTTTTTTTTTAACACACGGGTCCCACAAAAAAAAATCAATTTTAATGCAAATATAAAAATTTTCTCTCTCTCTTCTCCCCTCGACCTCACCTTATCTCTCATCCACCCAAGTCAAAAAATTACTAAAAAAAACTTTTCATGGGTTGCTTTAAGTTTAGTCTCTTTAAAATTCTCTAACAATTAATGGAGTGTTTGGTTGGCATGAATTGGAATACAATGGCAATGTAATTTAAGCTGTCAAAATGAGTCAGCTCAACTAAACGGGCTAGCTTGTCTCGAATTCATCTGAAAATAGGTCAGCCCGGCCCGTTTTTCAATGAGTTGGAAAAATATCAACCCAACCCGTGTTGGACTAACTGGCGGGTTAATTATTTTTTAATTTTAAAATTATATTGTTAAAAACAATTAATTTTTGCATAGGTTGGGATTCAAACTCCCAACTTTTAAGTTAGCAACTACTAACACCATTTCCAACTAAACACAACAAACTTTTTAAACAAATGCCATGTATATATGTATGTATGCATGTATTTATGTGTGTGTGTGTGTTTATATATATATGTGTGTGTGTGTGTGTGAGATTTTAATTTTTAATATTTAATTATAATTTATTTAATTTATTTTTAATACTAATATAGTTTACATGTAATACTTTTATTTTGTAATTATAAAATTATTATGTTATAAAGTTTATAAAATATATAGTTTATAATTTTATATACTTTTATAATAAATAAATTTTATATTTATATTTATATAAAGATACAATTAATTGTATTAATTTGTACCTGTAATAAATGTAATATAAATAAATAATATATATGATGATTGTGAATGATCTAAATAAATATATAATTATATTCAAATGTTTAACAAGTGTCCTTAGCATATTTGATTTGAATGGTGATAAGTTAAGTGAAAGGGCAATGGTTGAAATTTATTAGCAATAATTAGTTTTACACGCGCATTGCGCGAATGGGTTAATGCCCAATGTTTATATTTAAATAAATATTTGAAAGTATATCAATGCAAGATTATATAGGAGAAGTTTATACATAGGTAGTTGAATGTCAAATTTGTTTATTTAAATATGTAACTCAAAGTATATGAATCCAAGATAATATATGAAATTCATTATAATTGTCACTAAAATAAATGTTTGCAACTATGTAAAATCGATACTCTAAATACTTGGTCTAAAAATAATAGTCTAAATAAATACTACTTTTGGTTTGAATTTTTCTAAGTATTCTTAATTCTCTTTTGAGTAACATTGTCATTGTCTTCATCTTTACTATTTGTCATCTTCTTTTTTGTTGGTAGTGTGTTATTTGCAGTTGGTAGCATGACAACGTCATGCAATGAGATTATGATATAAGAGCTATGAACTTTGTTTTAGGTGTTCTGCTCGAGGTTCATTTGGTTCAACCATTATTGTTGAATAAGTTATTGTGGATAAAGAAATCCCTAGTTTAAGGAAAAATATTAAATAAATTAGTAAAAATTTGAAAATTTTAATTATGATGTATCCCAAAAATATTAAAAGGTAGTTTCTCGTTTCAATTTGTTGGGTAATGGGTTATTTGAGTACTTTCATTGTCAACAAATTCCCCAAGTAGTTAATATGATTGGTTTCAAACTATTATTTTTTTTATTTTTTTCGTGGTATTAATAAAATACTTGGTAAATAAATATATAACATTATTTTGTATTATAAATTTGATATTTAATTACAAGATATTGTAAAAATAAGATAATGGACAATGTAATGAATCTAAAAACATAATAAGTCTCAATCCAGGTTATACCCCTGGTTTATGTCCGTTTTTTTCGTTAATTTTTGTTGTACATTATGCTATAAAAGTTGTACTACATAATTTTTTGGGCAGAAATATCCCTACCGTTGTAACTTCTGTTATCTTTTCACATTATAATTACCATGCACATGCATACACAATATTTTTTCTAACATTCTTCAATGGTAATTTTGAATTCATTTATATTTTAATCAAATATTACCATAGTTATATTTAATAATTTATCATTTCTATAATTCTTACTTCAATAATATATATATATATATATATATATATATATATATATATATATATATATATATTGGTTCAGGTGCGGCCGTGCGGTCACACACCACTCAATGTTACGAAATACACCACTCAATGTTAAGAAACACACCACAATGTTAAGAAACACACCACAGTGCATATTTGTGTGGTGTGTTTCTTAACATTGAGTGGTGTATTTCGTAACACTGAGTGGTGTGAACCGCACGGGAGAGCACGGCCGCACCTGAACCTGACCCTATATATATATACTAGTTTTATACGCGTATTGCGCGAATGGGTTAATGCCCAATGTTTATATTTAAATAAATATTTGAAAGTATATCAATGCAAGATTATATAGAAGAAGTTTATACATGAGTAATTGAATGTCGAATTTTTTTATTTAAATATCTAACTCAAAGTATATGAATCCAAGATAATATAGAAAATTCATTATAATTATTACTAAAATAAATGTTTGCAACCTTGTAAAATCGATAGTTTAAATATTTGGTCTAAAAATGATAGTCTAAATAAATACTACTTTTAATTTGAATTTTTCTAAGTGTTCTTAATTCTCTTTTGAGTAACATTGTCATTGTCTTCATCTTTACTATTTGTTCTCTTCCTTTTTGTTGGTAGTGTTTTATTTGCAATTCGATTATTGTTGGTAGCATAGATGACAACATCATGCAATGAGATTATGATATAGGAGCTATGAACTTTCCTTTAGGTGTTCTGCTTGGGGTTCATTTGGTTCAACCATTATTGTTGAATGAGTTATTGGGGATAAAGAAATCCCTAGTTTAAGAAAAAAGATTAAATAAATTAATAAAAATTTGAAAATTTAAAATATTATGTATTCCAAAGATATTAAAAGGTAGTTTCTCGCTTCAATTTGTTGGGTAATGCGTTATTTGAGTACTTTCATTGTCAGCAAATACCCCAAGTAGTTAATATGATTGGTTTCAAACTATTCTTTTTTGTTTTTTTCATGGTATTAAAGAAATACATATGTATAATTTTTTGGTGTAACTACTAATTTATTTAATTCAATAAGAGTAAAATAGAGTGATTCTGCTTTAATTTGTTGGGTTATTATTTGAGTACTCTGATCTCTTTGTCAACCAATCCCCAAGTATGTAGTTAATATAATTAGTTTCAAATTATTTTAAATTTTTTTCATAGTATTAAAAAAATACTTGGTAACTAAATATATAACATTATTTTGTACTATAACTTTGATATTTAATTACAAGATATTGTAAAAATAAGATAATGGACAATGTAATCAATATCAATTGATAAATTTNTATATATATATATATATATATATATATATATATATATATATATATATATATTGGTTCAGGTGCGGCCGTGCGGTCACACACCACTCAATGTTACGAAATACACCACTCAATGTTAAGAAACACACCACAATGTTAAGAAACACACCACAGTGCATATTTGTGTGGTGTGTTTCTTAACATTGAGTGGTGTATTTCGTAACACTGAGTGGTGTGAACCGCACGGGAGAGCACGGCCGCACCTGAACCTGACCCTATATATATATACTAGTTTTATACGCGTATTGCGCGAATGGGTTAATGCCCAATGTTTATATTTAAATAAATATTTGAAAGTATATCAATGCAAGATTATATAGAAGAAGTTTATACATGAGTAATTGAATGTCGAATTTTTTTATTTAAATATCTAACTCAAAGTATATGAATCCAAGATAATATAGAAAATTCATTATAATTATTACTAAAATAAATGTTTGCAACCTTGTAAAATCGATAGTTTAAATATTTGGTCTAAAAATGATAGTCTAAATAAATACTACTTTTAATTTGAATTTTTCTAAGTGTTCTTAATTCTCTTTTGAGTAACATTGTCATTGTCTTCATCTTTACTATTTGTTCTCTTCCTTTTTGTTGGTAGTGTTTTATTTGCAATTCGATTATTGTTGGTAGCATAGATGACAACATCATGCAATGAGATTATGATATAGGAGCTATGAACTTTCCTTTAGGTGTTCTGCTTGGGGTTCATTTGGTTCAACCATTATTGTTGAATGAGTTATTGGGGATAAAGAAATCCCTAGTTTAAGAAAAAAGATTAAATAAATTAATAAAAATTTGAAAATTTAAAATATTATGTATTCCAAAGATATTAAAAGGTAGTTTCTCGCTTCAATTTGTTGGGTAATGCGTTATTTGAGTACTTTCATTGTCAGCAAATACCCCAAGTAGTTAATATGATTGGTTTCAAACTATTCTTTTTTGTTTTTTTCATGGTATTAAAGAAATACATATGTATAATTTTTTGGTGTAACTACTAATTTATTTAATTCAATAAGAGTAAAATAGAGTGATTCTGCTTTAATTTGTTGGGTTATTATTTGAGTACTCTGATCTCTTTGTCAACCAATCCCCAAGTATGTAGTTAATATAATTAGTTTCAAATTATTTTAAATTTTTTTCATAGTATTAAAAAAATACTTGGTAACTAAATATATAACATTATTTTGTACTATAACTTTGATATTTAATTACAAGATATTGTAAAAATAAGATAATGGACAATGTAATCAATATCAATTGATAAATTTTCATGCAATGAGATTATGATATAGGAGCTGAACTTTCCTTTAGGTGTTCTGCTTGGGGTTCATTTGGTTCAACATTATTGTTGAATGAGTTATTGTGGGATAAAGAAATCCTAGTTTAAGAAAAAGATTAAATAAATTAATAAAAATTTGAAAATTTAAAATATTATGTATTCCAAAGATATTAAAAGGGTAGTTTCTCGCTTCAATTTGCTTGGTAAGGGTATTTGAGTACTTTCATTGTCAACAATCCCCAAGTAGTTAATATGATTGGTTTCAAACTATTCTTTTTATTTTTTTCATGGTATTAAAGAAAATACATATGTATCATTTTTTGTGTAACTACTAATTTATTTAATTAATAAGAGTAAAATAGAGTATTCCGCTTCAATTTGTTGGGTTATTATTTGAGTACTCTCTTTGTCAACCAATCCCCAAGTATGTAGTTAATATAATTAGTTCAAATTATTTTAAATTTTTTTCATAGTATTAAAAAAATACTTGGTAACTAAATATATAACATTATTTTGTACTATAACTTTGATATTTAATTACAAGATATTGTAAAAATAAGATAATGGACAATGTAATCAATATCAATTGATAAATTTGAATGTAAAGAATCTTTGCATGAGAGAAAATAAAGACAATATAACTAATGAAATTATTTCTCTTATTTAATTTAATTTTTTGATAATGAATAATTTTTTCAAATAAAGGTATTGTAGACACATAATTCTAAATTAAAGAAATACATATGTAGCATTTTTTATTGTAGCTACTAATTTATTTAATTTAATAAGAGTAAAATAGAGTGAGAAACTTAATTATGTCAAATTTGATTGAGATGAGGTTCGAACCTAATACCTTTCTTATAGAAATTAATGGGTAAGTTAAAAGTTAACGGAATGTTAACGGAGAAGAGAATATTTAACGGAAAACTTAACGGATAATCATAAAAGTAAGGTTAAATTAGGTAATCTCTATTAATAATATTAATCTGAATTATCTTAACCATCTATTTGATTAAATAATTAATCTGAACCATCCATTTGATTAAATAATTTGACCGCCATTTTTTCTACCCATTTTAGACGTAACTCTCTTTGCCTCTTATTAGTATAGTAGATATTTTAAAATATTAATATAATACTCAATTACACAAAAAATTTGAAGGTGTGGGGTGGGAATATGGGTTATATAGGTCGGATTGAAAATTCTCCAACCCAACCCGTCTAAATTACCGGTTAAACGGGCGAAAGGAAAAAAAATTAAGATGACATATTCACTCTTGATTAATTTTATTCCTCCCTACCGATCAATGTCCTTCATAATTCCTCTATTCCCACGAACGCTTTGTAAAAGATTTATAAATTATATGGACATAGTCAATATTGTGATCATCCGCCATCCAATCAGTACTTGTATTTAATTTTATGGGAAGAGCAAAAACCAAAATTTATAAATTATATGGACAAAAATTGGTATTTTGATCCCACATGCCACAACTATTAGCAAAACAATAATTTTGATCCACATGTTTAATTTCTACAAATTTTGATCTAACGCCTATTGTTTTAGTACCGATTTTTGTTTCGCGACTATTGTTTTAGTGCCAAAATTCATTTCACCGGTCACTCATCCGTTTAAAACATGCAAAAATCTAAAAATTTTAAAAGTATTTTCTTAATTTTCAACTCAATATCCCAATTTGAGTATGAATAAATGGATTTAAGTCCTAAGATCGATCACAATTTCAGTTCTCCTCTTCAAATTAAGGTAAAATAAGGAGGAAAACTGTAAATTTTGATTACTCTTAGGACTTAGTCCATTTATTCATGTTCAAATTGGGATATTAAGTTGTAAATGAAGAAAATACCCTTAATAATTTTATTTTTTTTGCATATTTTAAACGGATGGGTGACCTACGAGATGAATTTTAGCACTAAAACAATAGTCGCAGAACCAAAATTGGTACTAAAATAATAATGGTGAGATCAAAACTAGTAAAAATTAAATATATGGACTAAAATTATCATTTTGATAACAGTCCTGGAAAACCAAAATTGGTATTTGCTGTCGTGAGAATATGTCAGGACTGCATCTCCATTCCCCAATTATGGAAATGAGTCTTACATTACTAGCATGGAAGTGCTCTAATAGCTTCAAGTATATGGAAATGAGTCTTACATTACAATTTACAAGCATGTTTAATCCTTTGAATTTGAACACGTACAGTTTCTCCGGGAGAAGAATTTCCAACAGAAAATACCACAAGTGAAGATAGAGGATGGAGAAGAAATCAGCCATGAAAAGGCCACGGCGGCGTTGAGAAGGGCAGTCCACTTCTTTTCAGCCTTGCAGGCCAGCGATGGCCACTGGCCAGCTGAAAATGCCGGCCCCTTGTTCTTCCTTCCGCCTCTTGTCAGTTCCGATCCTCAACTGTTTTCTTTCATCTTCTTCAATTGATTGTTTTACAATTAGTTGAACACCCATCAGGTGTTTGATGATAAGTCGTAATGATTCTATGAACTATTGATTAAATGTGTTCCCCTTCTTGGCAACCCAACATTCAGGTCATGTGTTTATACATAACCGGCCACCTTAATACAGTTTTCCCAGCAGAGCATCGTAGAGAAATTCTTCGTTATATCTACTGTCACCAGGTACAGAAATTTTCATGTATTAAGATTTATCTATGTTTTTTATGTATAAGTTTGCTTGAGTAATGAAAATTGACTTTAACATAATCTAGAATGAAGATGGTGGGTGGGGATTACACATTGAAGGACACAGCACTATGTTCTGTACAGCTCTAAGCTACATTTGTATGCGCATTCTTGGAGAAGGAGCAGATGGTGGTGAGAACAATGCCTGTGCTCGAGCAAGGAAATGGATTCTTGACCATGGTACTGTCAAGGCAATTCCTTCCTGGGGAAAGACGTGGCTATCGGTATGATTACATATTTACATAAAGGATTCTTACAGTTTATTTGTTGTTACTATGCCAATGCCAAGTTCTTGTGGATAAAGTACAAACTTTAATTTCTTTATTTTGTATGTAGATACTTGGACTATTTGACTGGTCAGGGTGTAATCCTATGCCTCCTGAATTTTGGATCCTTCCATCTTTTCTTCCTATGCATCCAGGTTGGTAGAAACTCTGATACTGATGTCCTAAATTTGGTGGAGAACTTTCTTGGCTTGATAAATTATTATATGCAATCATTTTTGTTCTTCTTCAATGCAGCAAAAATGTGGTGTTACTGTCGAATGGTTTATATGCCCATGTCTTATTTGTATGGCAAGAAATTTGTTGGTCCAATCACACCTCTTATTTTACAACTCAGAGAGGAGCTGTATGATGAACCATATGATGGAATTAACTGGAGGAAGGCGCGACATGTGTGTGCAAAGGTAACTCTATCCAGTTGAACCTCTGACCTTACAATTACATTAATAGTCTGCTTACCAACTGTTCTGAGCTAGTGGGTTCATCCTTTATCTTTTTTCTTGATGCAGGAGGATCTCTACTATCCTCATCCCCTCATACAAGACTTGATGTGGGATAGCTGTTATATTCTGACAGAGCCTCTATTGACTCGTTGGCCTTTCAACAAGTTGAGACAAAAAGCTCTTGAAGTTACCATGAAGCACATACATTATGAAGATGAGAACAGTCGATACATCACCATCGGCTGTGTGGAAAAGGTAAGAAAATGGCTTTAATATGGATTAGACTATCATATGGCATGGTGGTATTTACATTCTACAACTGCCTGACCTTGATTATGCAGGTCTTATGTATGTTTGCTTGTTGGGTTGAGGACCCCAATGGTGATTATTTTAAAAAGCATCTTGCTAGAATTCCTGATTATATATGGATTGCTGAAGATGGAATGAAGATGCAGGTTAGTAAAAAACGCAGCTTTCTCAAGAACACTTTGCAAATACATATAGCTTATACTAGTACCCCCTCTTTCACATTCCATGTTTCTAAGTTCAGCCTAATATCCATTGATTTTCAGAGCTTTGGTAGTCAGCAATGGGATACCGGTTTTGCCATTCAAGCACTATTAGCCAGTGACTTGACTGATGCGATAAAAGATACTCTTAGAAGAGGACATGACTTCATAAAAAACTCTCAGGTTAGAGCAAGAATTCAGATTTTCTTTATTAAAAAATTGGTTTCCCTATGTTTTATTCTTTTGTTTACTTGTGTATAACACTACATATCTTCTTACAGGTCAAGGACAATCCTTCTGGTGACTTTAAGGGCATGTATCGGCACATTTCTAAAGGATCATGGACTTTTTCGGATCAAGATCATGGATGGCAGGTTTCTGATTGCACTGCTGAAGGATTAAAGGTATCTAATTCTCTGAAAAAATTGAAGTTTGAATTGAGTAGATAAAAACTAATACGGAGTAAATGTTTTGATATTTCTTCCCTTTGGTTTCTTTAGTGTTGTCTTATTTTGTCAATGATGCCTCCTGAAATTGTTGGTGAGCAATTGGAACCGGGACGACTATACGATGCAGTTAATGTATTGCTTTCCTTACAGGTAAGGATCAGAGCCTGCATCATTCTGATTACTGAGTATGTGTTAGCCAATTCATCCTCGGATAGTGACTACAGGTTTCTCTCATCACGCAAAAATTCATCCTATATTACTAAACAAATGACCAAGGACCTTTTGTTTTTTGATGACAGAGCAAAAATGGTGGTTTGGCAGCATGGGAACCTGCAGGTTCCTCGGAATGGCTAGAGGTAATTTCTTCTTGTTAAGAGCCCCACATTGAAAAATAAGAGAGAAACATATGGTTTTATAAGATTATAGGTTAGATTAACTAATAACTAATTGATTGGATTCAGTCTTTAGTATGGTTTAGCCCATGTGTATTATAGCCCAGGTCAGGCTTACCTAATTGCTTGATTTGATTGATGTACAGATGCTCAACCCTACAGAATTCTTTGCAGACATTGTTATTGAGCATGAGTAACTTTCCTGTCTTCATTTGCCTTTTGTTTTTGCCTCTTTAAAATGAATGAATTTGAGACTAAGTGAGCTTCCAAACAGGTATGTTGAGTGCACTGCTTCAGCAATTCAAGCTTTTGTGCTCTTTAAGAAGCTGTACCCTGGACACAGAACAAAAGAGATAGATAATTTCATCACTAGTGCTGCAAAATACCTTGAAAATGTCCAAATGCCTGATGGTTCATGGTATGTTTTCTTTTCTTTTACCAGTGTGTTATAACCAAAAAAAAAAGAAAAAAAAAATATAGAATAGTTGAAACTAATACGCACGCTCGATCGAGCACACACATTATTATGTTGTCGCCATTATATGATCAGGTACGGTAATTGGGGCGTGTGCTTCACGTATGGCTCTTGGTTTGCTCTGGGAGGCCTAGCAGCATTAGGCAAGACTTATAACAATTGTGCAGCTGTGCGTAAAGGTGTTGAGTTCTTGCTAACCACACAAAGGGATGACGGTGGTTGGGGAGAAAGTTATCGTTCCTGTCCAGACAAGGTAATGTCAATGTAGCTCATAAAAGATGAATATATTTAAGTTCTTAGTAGTTTACTCGCTTTAGAACAAGATTTATGAATTTTTCAAGAAAATAAAATGTAAAAGTGTATCGTTTAGCTTATGAATCTTCTGAATATAGGTGTATAGACAACTTGAAGCAAATCGCTCAAATTTGGTTCAAACTGCATGGGCTCTGATGGGACTAATTCATTCTGGCCAGGTAAACTTTCTTCCAAATAGTAATATTGGAAAACGTTATTGTCACTTTCGGTTTCACGAATTTAGGCAAATTATTCCGTGGAAAGTGGACCAGATTCAAAATACACAATTTATATACTGAATGTTCGCAATTTATATAGTGAATATTCACAGCTAATTGTTCACAATTTACATACTGAATATTCACAATTTGAATTATGAACATTCAGTATGTAAATTGAAATAGATCCACCTTATAAAGTAAACCCGGATCAATCGTATAACTATTAACGAATTTAGTGTCATTCTTACTATTGCAGCACGACTATAAAAAATTGCCATTAGAAGTGCACAATTTTTTTTTCTTTTTTTCTCTTTTGATCCTTTAGGTAAAATCTTATCAAATTTTGTCACATGACTTACAGGTAACCAAAGTTTATGGTAAAAAATCTCACTTTATATAAGAGTATATCATGTAAGTGAACATTTTGTCCATAAGCTTTGGTGTCTCGCATGTTATGTGATAAAATTCAGTGCGATTTCACTGGATCATCGAAATGACCAAAAGTGGGGAAGAAACAAAAGTCATGCACATTGACAATTTTTATAGTTGTGCACCAATAATAGGAATGTCACCAAGCCCATGAAACGAAAAGTGACAATATAACTCTTTTAAAGCAGTCTTCTTAAATTATTGGTTAAATGCTCCTAGAATTGTTTGATCCTTAATAATCATACACTGGACAGGCTGGTAGAGATACAAGGCCCCTCCACCTTGCAGCAAAACT
This sequence comes from Ipomoea triloba, assembly GCF_003576645.1. Classification (NCBI taxonomy): domain Eukaryota; kingdom Viridiplantae; phylum Streptophyta; class Magnoliopsida; order Solanales; family Convolvulaceae; genus Ipomoea; species Ipomoea triloba. Next base: position 2,598,943 of record NC_044928.1, read on the forward strand.
CATAATAAATTCTCAGATGGAAAATGGTGACTTCCCCCAACAGGTAAAACTAGAAAAGCACAACCTGTAATTTCAATACCTGCAATGAATGTATGTGTTCAAGTAGCAAACAATTGAAAAATATATTCCGTCTCAACTAAAATTATAAGCTGATAGTGAAACTACATATTTACATTTTATATATATCATCACTAGCTATGATCTAATTGCGTTCACTTTTTAACGTGGTAGGAAATTACGGGAGTTTTCATGAAGAATTGCATGTTACATTACTCGGCATACAGAAACATATATCCATTGTGGGGTTTGGCAGAGTATCGAAAGAGGGTGTTGTTGTCATCTAAGAAGATCTAAGACCATGTTGGATTCAACCTTCTTTGGCAGTTAATTAAAGTGAAAAGGGAGAATCTTTATAGAGTTTATTCTAGTTTTAGCATTATGAGAGTGGATAAGTTTATTTGTTTCTTAGCTTATAATGGATGTAAAATGTTGTCTAATTACAATGAAAAAGGTTGAAGATATGATAAATGTGCGTCTATACAATATAGTTTAGTCATTACTTGCATTTCAACAGGTAAACACTACATGCTCGGCACAAAAGAGAGCATTTTAGCAATTGATTTTATAACCTCGAAAAGGATAAAAATATATTTATACTAGTCTAAATTTATAGACTTTTGTGTGTGAGATAAAAACTTATCCAGAAAATTTGAATCCATCTTAACCTAACTCAAATTGATGGTAAACTTCACCAAAAAAGAAAAAAGAAAAAAAAAAAAAAAACCCCTTCAAAATGGCTATGTTAGAGTAATTGCCACTAATCCGTGATAGCTTGACAANAGAAAAAAGAAAAAAAAAAAAAAAACCCCTTCAAAATGGCTATGTTAGAGTAATTGCCACTAATCCGTGATAGCTTGACAATCTACAATCCTATTGGATTAACCCCGGAGCAATAAACATAAGCCATGAGGAGTAGTGGACCGAGTTGGAAACTCTGCTAGACTTACCTATCACCCCCAACGGTCATGAAAAAACACGATGTTATAATTTAACAAGAGGAGAACACTTTGAATTCATGCCATATTTAGTTTTGGAGGTCCTGAGCCTTGCGAAACTACCTCTGATATTTAATATATTGTTTCATTGCATCAATATACACAAACCAATCCAAATTCGACCTATGGTTAGATGTTAGGATCATAGTGTTTAGATTAACACTAATAGGCCATTTATATGACAATTTTTCAATATCTACAAAATAGGGTTAGTAGTACGAAAAAAAAAAAAAAAAAAAAAAACACCGAAGAAGGGAGACGCTGTAATCTAGTTGGCTGGAAGACAGTCACCTTAAGTAAAGAACACGGGGTCTTGGAATTCACAAACTTGAAGAAATGAATAGAGCATATCTAGCTAAACTCGGCTGGACAATTCTGAATGAAGATGATTGCCCATGGGAGAAAATAATGAGAGCCAAATATATTAATCAGAATGAAGAACCCACCTCATGGCTATCAAATCAGCCGCCGACCTATTGGCAAAGTCTATAAAACTGTATTGAGGCGCTACCCTGATCGAATAGCCACCAAACGACCTCTTTCGATTGCTGGAGGAATGAGGATATGACAAATTAGGCATTCCAGTTTGGTGTCAAATAACTTTTTAGCAGTTGCTCGGGTGTCCCCTTCCATTTAGATCCAAAAAAAAAATCTTTAAAATAGGGGAAATGAAAACAAACAAATTAAAGTTACGTGTCTTCAAAATATTGGCATAAACACATTATTGTTCAAAATTTATTTCTTTTGAAGGTAAAAACTTAATGTATTAAATCAGAACTCAGAATGTTCAAAATTTATTTCTATTCTTTTTGTTTTTTGAAGCAAAATTTATTTCTATTCAATTTCTTAAACGAATCTATTTTTAATTAGTGCATTCAAAAACTCTCGAATAAAGATACCGTATTTTATAAAGCATAAAATATGTTAATTTTCTTTAAAAAGCATAGAATGTACATATACTTATGCGGATGGCAATTTTTTCCATCCCATCAAAAATCACAAATGCCTACCCCGATGAGAATGATGATGTGGATAATTTTTGGAGAATAAGAGTAAAAAATGTTTGTAATTCTCCCCACCCGTCTCGTCCCAATCCCAAATAATATACACAAATTATATGGTGGACCATGATCCACAATGCATTGTGGACCATGATCATAGCTGATACTGTAGTTGTGTTGAACGAATACTGCAGTTGTGTTAAAAAGATATTGCAGTTGTGTTGAAAGGAAACTGCAGTTGTACATAACAGAGGTCATTCATCTGTTCAACACAACTGCAGTATCCATTCAACACAGGTGCAGTATCTTTTCAACACAATTGCAGTATTCGTTCAACACAACTGCATTTTCAGATGAATGACACGGCATCTGTTTCGCGCAACTGCAGTTCCCTTTCAAATACAACTGCAGTATCCTTTCAACACAACTGCAGTATCAACCATGACCATGGTCCATAGTATAACGACCGAATAATATAATGATAATGTGGATAATTTTTAAAGAATGAGAGTAGAAAATGTTTGTAATTCTCCCCACCTGTCCCCCCGACCCCAAATAATATTATATATATATATATATATATATATATATATATATATTTTTTTTTTTTTTATGCTTTCCAAGAAAATTACTCTGTAATATATTTCTATGCTTCCACTGCATACACTGTCGTCGCCGTTTCTCCTCCGGACAGCAGACAACGCCACTGCCTCTACCGCCGGCGACAGCTTGAGCTCCGTCGACAATGATTCAATGAAACGTCCTAGTCAACCACAGGTAATTTATTAATTTTAATTTTATCATCAGGGTCTCTGGTTTATTCTCAGTCAAGTTTCCTTCTTTTTTAATTTTATCTATTACTTTACTGCTTTTTTATTGCTGAAATTTATTCTTCTTCATGGAGAGATAATGCTTGCAAGAATGTCTGAACTCTGAAGTAATCTATCTGGGGCTCTGTTCAATTAAACTTTTCTTTTATAGCGTGGGTTCTTTTTCTCCGGATATGATTTTTACATCAGCACTGATGATATGGAAAGCATTAATGTATATAATTGGCAGTGAATCTCCATTGCTACTTGTGCTTTCTGGAAGCATGAAACCTGGGTTCTAAAGGGTGAGAATTTATCAAGTTGTTAGTCTCAGTTGGTTGTTTCTCTCTCAAATATTTATGTGGACTGGGTTCATTGCCATTAGAGTTTATTGTCTCCAATGTTTACCTGCCAACTGAATCCCAAAGCACTCCAGAGAATAGCCAGACAACCGTTGCAGTTGGTGAAGACTTTGTGCTCTTTTCAGAATGAGCACCACTTGTTTGATAGAAGTCCTAGACCAGCTCTTAAGTCTATACACCATTCCATGCTTAATTTTATTCACCAGAGCCAATTTGAAGCTCTTAAAGTTTTCAAGAAACAGTTTCAAATGGGTGTCTCAGAGATTGATGAGGTTGCCATTGCGTTAGCTCTCAAGGCTTGCAAAGGTGACTTGACATTTGGGTCTCAATTACATAGTCTTACTATAAGAAGTGGATTCTTTTCTTATATTACCGTCCCGAATTCATTGATGAATATGTATTGCAAATCTGGACAGTTCAGTCATGCCATGCTTATTTTTGAGGACATGGAGAATCCTGATACTGTTTCATATAATACGGTGCTTTCTGGGTGTGAAAATGGAGGAGATGCATTATGTTTTGCACATAGAATGCATGCACTTGGGGTTACTTTCGATGCAGTGAGTTATACAACAGCTCTCTCTCATTGTACAGCTCAAGAAATGTTCATATTTGGAAGTCAGTTGCATTCTTGTGTAATGAAGTCAGGATTGGAATTTGAGGTTTTTATTGGGAATGCACTTGTGACTATGTATTTGAAGTGGGGGAAAATTGTAGAAGCTGAAAGAGTATTTTGTGAAATGCCAAGTAAAGACTTGGTTTCATGGAATGCCCTCCTCTCAGGTTATGCACAGGAAGGGAGTTATGCATTGGAAGCTATTTTGGGGTTCATTGAAATGGTTAGAGAAGGCATGAAACCAGATCATGTGTCATTAACTAGTGCAGTTTCAGCTTGTGGGCAGCAAAGAGATTTGGAATTTGGGAAGCAGATACATGGTTTGGCTATCAAGAGGGCCTACGGAACTCATATTTCGGTTTGCAATGTTTTGATGGCATTGTATTCCAAGAGTGGGGATATAAATGATGCAAAGATGATTTTTCAAAGGATGACTGAACGAAATGTTGTATCTTGGACAACAATGCTTTCCATGAGTGAAGAGGATGCTATGGCAATGTTTAATGAGATGCGAAGAAATGGGGTGTATCCTAATGATGTCACATTTGTTGGACTAATTCACGCCCTAACAATGAACAATATGATATCAGAAGGTTGTATGGTTCACGGATTTTGTATGAAGTCAAACTTTTTCTCTGAATTAAATGTTGTCAATTGCTTTATAACCATGTATGGTAAGTTTGGGTTTATGGAAGACTCAAGGAAGGTCTTTGAAGAGCTTGACCATAAAGACATCATCACTTGGAATGCTTTAATTTCAGGGTATGCTCAAAATGGGATGTATCAAGATGCTCTACAGATATTTTCATCCGCTATGATGGAGTCACGACCAAATGAATATACATTTGGGAGTGTCTTGAGTGCAATTGCTTCGTCTGAATCCATTTCTTTGAAGCATGGACTGCGATGTCATTCTTGCTTGATAAAGCTCGGCCTGAACACTAATCCAGTTACTTTCGGTGCCCTTCTTGACATGTACGCAAAGCGTGGGAGTATCTTTGAATCCCAAAGAGTTTTTCATGAGATAGCTGAGAAAGGCCAAGTTTCATGGACAGCCATGATTTCGGCCCACTCAAGACATGGAGATTATGAATCTGTGATCTCTCTGTTTGAAGAGATGAAGCAGAAAGGCGTGAAGCCAGATTCCATAACGTTTCTCTCTGTTTTGACAGCATGTGGTCATAAAGGAATAGTTGATGTAGGGATTGAGATTTTTAACTCAATGACTAGAGATTTCTCAATCAAACCATCTGCAGAGCATTACTCTTGTGTGGTTGATATGTTTGGCCGTGCAGGGCGGCTAAACGAGGCTGAACAATTCATGTCCCGAATTCCAGGAGGACCAGGAATCTCTGTACTTCAAAGCCTTCTTGGTTCTTGCAGGACTCATGGCAATGTAGAGATGGCTAAGAGGGTAGGCGAAGCCCTGATCGCTTTGGAACCCGAGCATTCAGGTTCTTACGTGTTGATGTCGAATTTGTATGCTGAGAAGGGGCAGTGGGAGAAGGTAGCAAACATCAGAAAAGGGATGAGATCTAGAGGAGTGAAGAAAGAGGTAGCATTTAGTTGGGTTGATGTAGGAAGCATTGATGATTCTCTGAATCTGCATGGGTTTTCATCAGATGACAAGTCTCATCCATTGTCTGAGGAAATTTATAGGATGGTGGAGTGGCTTGGATCAGAGATGAAACATTTAGAGGAAGATGAGGATGATAGATACAACAGGTTTGTAGCATGTGGTCATATTTGACTCAAAAGACAGAGTAGTTCCATTTTTGAGATTATAATTGTAGTTGTACTAAAAATATTCAGAATAGTCATCTGATATTTTGATGTTTACTTTAAAAAAAAAAAAAAATTATTTGAGGCCCATTCATGTGTAATAGCTTGCAAACTACACAAGAGAGATAAACTGTACTAGAAAGATCTTGTGCGACTTGTTCAATAGAGGTGTTGGTAATAGTCAGACACTTAGACTTATAACTTTTATGTACGAGAGTCGTGTTATATCCCTATACTCACCCGGTTCGATCCATGCTTGCTTGTGTATATATAGACTGTACAATTAGAATAGCCACAGTTTTTGTTCTGTAACTTTTTTCTTCATATTAAATGGAAGAAATAATTATTCTTTTTTCAATAAAAGTTTTCTCTATTAGTTGTATTCATTTATGAAGTTTATGGCATTCTATTATATCACTTCCACTCCCTTATTTTATTAGTGCTATTTACTATTATTTATAAAGTCACTTAATTTTTTTAATGTACTTTTTAAATATATAAATTTTATATACTACTATTAAACTTAATATTATGTAAAAATAAATTATAAATAACTTCAATCAAGAACCAAACATTACTAGCTAATAGCCTAAGAATAGCATTATGGTAGCCATGCAATAATCATCGCCATCCAGATAGCGCAACAACCATTTCCTCTCACAATTTTACAAAAAAGTTTCAAAGATGTTTCTCTAGTTTCTTAAATTTAAATATTTCTTTAAAAAATTAATAAACAATAATCATTGCCACCAGATAGCGCAGCAATTTGCCTCTTTATAAATATGTCTGATTCTACACCTTCAACCCTTGTGCTTGGGTTCTTTGATCGCGTTAATAAGATGGGAGGTCAAATTTGCAATATCACGATCATTTTGTGCTTATGCTATAATTCTTAATTGTTTTATGTTTATGGGTATCTATTAACCACTATAAAAATTTTATACGGAGCACTATTTATAGAAAACCTTTTTTTATTTGATGAGATATTTGGATGACTTGTTGCACTATCGTATTAGATTGAACGATAGCTTAAGCTTAATGTCATACACGTAAATATTCAAGTTTATAGATAAAACAATGAATTAACGTCAGTTACGGAACCTGTTTAGTTGACGTGAGCGGCCGTACACTCTCATCTCTTAAGAGAGGTTGGGAGTTCAAACCCCCTTCGTATGAAAAAATCAATCTAACCAGCACATTACCCCTTAATTGGATTGGCCCGGTGCAAACAAGGAATAATCTGAAAATCATACGAGCTTAAAAGGTGCCTCCTATAGTTAGAATTTGTTCAAGACACCTCGTGATTCAACCCAAAAAAATGTCAGTTACGGAAATTAAGGAAGCATGGTTGTTTAAACAAAGGATGCACGGCCTCTATGATACAGTGGCAAGTTATAACGTGCATAATGACACTCATTTTACGTGTTTCTCAGTGTCACTATCTTGATACATAACTGGTATACTCTACCTAGTTTAGGACAATAAAAAAACACAAACCACTCCTCCAACCATTTCTCTCCAAAAGAAGCGAAGGAGGAGATACCAAGAAACAGGACATAGAAAAGAATAAAACTCACCTGGTAATCTCCACCCATTCTTTGTGATTTCCCCTTATCAGCAATGTATTCATAGAGCATTGTTATTGTATTCAACAGATTCTTCTCAAGTTTATCTGGATTTTACCCAAACGTAACTTTTAGGTATGGTTCAGTGTTAATCCAGTAGCCAAAAATAATCATTTCTTGGTTTTTTCTGTTCTTGTTCAATCAAAAATTGGATTTTTAGACTATTTCTGCACTACCCATTTGCCAAAAGTTGATTCTTTTTCTGTTTTCTGTGAAATATCAGGTTATGGAGTTCAGAGTTGTCTAGGTTATAGAAAACCGAAGAGGTTTCTGTATGCTTTTATTAAGTTGAACCTTAAGCCTTCTATGAATCCAGGCTTTGGATATAGCGGAGTGACAATCAAAAGAAAAATTTAGATTGGGTTTGGTATTTAAGGATATGGTTAGGAGAAGATTAAGAGATTCTGGAGAGAAGGAAGATGAGTTGTTTCTGAATTCTGGAATTGGGTTTCTGTGGTGTCCCCAAGATGAAGGCTATCACCCTGGTGGATACTTTGCAAGTATGTGGCAGATGGGGATGGGATTTGGGATATCCCATAGTCTGCAAAGCTCTTCTGAAAATCTCCTGCGATTGAATGTGTTTGGGCAGTACAAGGCACCCGATGTCAGTTTAAAGGAGAGTGGATTCCCCGAGTTAGCGGGAACTGAAGTTGTAGAGGTGAAAGAGAAATGGGGGCAGAAGAAACAGAAGAAGAAAGGGGTTGGTCTTAGATGGAGGGTTAAGGTTGGGAATCCATCTTTGAGAAGGTTGATCAGTGGGGCAATTGCAGGGGCGGTCTCGAGGACATCAGTTGCTCCATTGGAGACAATAAGGACTCATATGATGGTGGGGAACTATGGGCACTCAACAAATGAAGTGTTTCAGAATATCATGAAGAATGAAGGGTGGAAAGGGCTGTTCAGTGGAAATCTGGTCAATGTAATAAGAGTGGCACCAAGCAAGGCAATAGAGGTATGGTATCTCATTTCTCTGTATCAGTTTGGGTTAGTCTGTTGTTTACATTAGAATCACTGTTTCAAATGATTCACCATTGATGTATATTTTTGTGATGATGCATGCAGTTATTTGTATATGAGACCTTCAAAAAGCGATTGACGTCTAAACCAGATGAACAGCCCAGATTACCTGGACCTGCTTCTCTGATCTCAGGCGCTGTTGCTGGAATTAGCTCGACGTTGTGCACCTACCCACTCGAGCTGCTAAAAACGCGACTCACCGTTCAGGTATGCTATGCATAAATCCAGTTCCGGTATGTATTTGATCTCCTGTTTAGATTCTTGGACTGACTTGTCTGCCTGCAAATATGGCAGAGGGGTGTATACAAAAACGTGTTGGATGCATTGGTTAAAATCGTGAAAGAGGAAGGGCCTGCAGAGCTATACAGAGGGCTCACTCCAAGCCTAATTGGAGTGATTCCATATGCAGCCACAAACTATTATGCATATGACACATTAAGGAAAGCTTACAGGCAGATCTTGAAGCAAGAAGAGATTGGGAACATGGCAACTCTGTTGATTGGCTCAGCAGCCGGCGCCATCTCTGGTGGCGTGACTTTCCCCCTCGAGGTGGCTCGGAAACACATGCAAGCTGGAGCTCTCAACGGTAGGCAATACCACAACATGCTTCATGCCCTTATAAGCATTCTGGAACATGAAGGTGTCCTGGGTCTTTACAGGGGTTTGGGGCCAAGCTGCCTGAAATTGGTCCCTGCTGCTGGAATTTCTTTCATGTGTTATGAGGCATGCAAGAAGATATTGGTTGAGCATGAAAATGATGATTAGATAGTGCTTTTTTTCCTACTTTTTCAAGCATTTTTTTCAATCTTTATAGAGCACTTGGAATCAGCTTTCAATTTGAAGCAAGCCTTCATATATATACATTTAAAAAAAAAAAAAAAAAAAAAAAAAAAAAAAAAAAAAAAAAAAAAAAAAAAAAAAAAAAAAAAAAAAAAAAAAAAAAAAAAAAAAAAAAAAAAAAA
>NC_044928.1:2609209-2612738 GCF_003576645.1 Ipomoea triloba
ATTTAAAAAAAAAAAAAAAAAAAAAAAAAAGAGAGAGAGAGAGAGAGAGATGTCAAGTAAACAAAATTGCATTTTTCATAACGATGGTTATGTTCATTTTAGCAATTCTAAGAGCAACACGTTCATGGTATTAGCAACGAAAAACATTAAGCCAAAAACTTGACTTGAGAAGAAAAATTAAGGAAGATGATGTCGGTGGGAATGATGTTTAACTCAGTTCATCACCAGCTTGGTCCTTCTCAGCAGCTGCTGCAATTGTTTCATCGAATTTTTCACTCTTCCCCAGCACTATCTCAATCTAAAAACAAGAAAACACCAGGCACATTATCAAGCTCGAGATACAATTAATAGATCAGTTGCTTAAATGAATGTGAAATCACGTAATCTCAAGTCCCACAAATCAATGTGATTGAAGAGTAGAGCTATATATGGAACTTACTTTGGCTTTTGTGATTGGCCGCCCTCTTGAATCATCTCGAACATCAACAGTAGATGTCATGATCTCTGCAATACAACCATTATTTGTCTCAGCATTTCGGGAAAATAACAACTATGGAGTATGAAGTAACTGAGTACTAAAATTCTTACTCTTTTCAACAGCCAATCCATTGTTCTTCAGAATTTCAGTTACTGAGACTACAGTGGCAATAGCTGCAATACAAACAGGAGTTCATCAACTACACAAAATAGAAAAATGTTCTGCCATAGCCCAAAGTGTAAGAGGCATATAACTTGTGGAGCTTCATGTAGCCTTTTGTCCAATAAAACAATACAATAGTTACTCCAAATTAGAATCAATGCTCATCTCAACACCCAATTAACAAACTACATCCTTCAAGCAGGATACCAAACGAACAAAATAAAATTCAGGATGAGATATCATAGCCAACTCAGATATTAAACAGTTTTTATTATATGATCCAGGGAGCACATAACATCGTACACACTGTCAATCATGTTCATATGCTATCTTGTAATCATCTCAGCATTAATGTATTAGCATATCAATCCAAAATAGTCTCTTATTGATAAGAAAAAACATAGCTGACACTAACTAAACACACAGACACATATTACAATCATAAGGGATACATAAATTTGTAAACAGTTGTGGAATTAATGAACCAAAACTGGAGAAGCTGCCAGGGATATGGAGCCATACCCATTCCAAGACCAGAAAGCTCCACCTCATTGTGCTGCTGCATATACCTCTGCAGAAAACTCACAAATCCCAAAATCAACTATCCAATCACACATATACCCATAATTACACATATATATATGTATGCTACTTAATATATTATATATAAGGAGTAATACACACACACACGCACACACACAAACAAACAAAGAGATTACTCATTTTTAGCTTCAGATCCAGAAAACATACAGCAATACTTCACATGCATACACTTATACACAAATTCATCCCCAAATGCAAATGAAAAACCATTGTCAGTCTCAGACATCATACCTTGGCAAGATTGACATAGAAGAAGAGGGGTTTCTTAGTGTTGGAGACCTGAATACGGTTCTTCTTCTGAAGGTCACCGCTGGCGATGTTAATGTTGTTGACTCCCTCAGTTATCTCCTCCATTACTGATTCGTGATTCCCTTCAAATGAACCCTAACCCTTCAAATTACACAGAGAAAAAGGAATATGCTTACGAGAATGAGAGAATCAAGTAACAGGAAACCGCCCTTGAAACCTAGAGTAAGATTTTTGTAGAAATTTTGTTGAAAATTGATTAATAAATAGAATTATTAGTTTTTTTTTTTTTAAGATTAACACATATCGGATACAATCATATACGAAATATTTTACTAATTATTGTATTATATATATATTTTTATTAATACTACTAACTCTATTACAATGCAGTATTTGTTTTATTTTACTAATTATTGTATTATATATTATTTTTTATTAATACTAATAACTCTATTACAATGCAGTATTTGTTTAATTTATAACTAATTTATCAACTCATTTAAACACAAAGAGTCAATTAAGACCGACCTGAGGGGTTGCAGGGTTGGCACTGCCTAGGGCCCATCTCTATAGGGGCTCATAGGCCATAAGACATAGAGTATTAATTATATATATATATATATATATATATATATATATATATATATATATATGATCATATGAGTTCACTTGTTTAGGTAAAATCGTGAGATCAGATTTTGTGCATCCATTTAATAATTTAATAGACTAGATTGATTTAAGATGCTAAGTTGAAGTATGTGCGAACGGTAATAAAGTGTGTGCGAATGTTGATTAAGTGTGTGCGAACAGTGATTAAATGTATGCAAACGAAGTGCGTGTATTAATCAATCTAGACCATTAATAAGTATTACATGGATGCACAAGATGTGATCTCACGTTCTTACCTAAGCAAGTGGTCTCACTGGAACCCTACCATATATATATATATATATATATATATATATATATATATATATATAATATTACTTATTATATATTTTTAAAAAATAGGGTTAAATTGTTTTTGAAAGTCAAGAACTGAACTAACATTCACAATGCCTTCGCGCCGTCGCCTAATGCATTAATGCCCTAATCGCTTGCGACCTACCTAATTTGCCATTGCAAAGGTATTTTATGAATTGCAGAATGCATATTAGGCCGTAATGTAGTATTGTTGTAATGTTGTTTGTGGAATCCTAAATTCCTAATTGAGTAATTGCCACTTTGCTATTTAAATAATTAAATAAATTAGGAATTTAGTTTGCAGATGAATTGCAAAAATGCAGAATTGTGGATTAATTAGGAATTGACGAATTGTAATTTGGGAATTAATAATTTAGTTTGCGGAATTGCAGATTAGGGTGTATTGTTGTCTAGAAATCCTAATATATTTCTAATTATATTCTATTGTTGTTTAAATGTTTAAGAGTTTGGAATTAGAAATTTTATTTCTGTTTTAATTCTATTTATTAGGATTTCTATGTAAAATGAAATTGTAAGTTTATTAGGTTTATTATATGCATGGATTGAATTCGCAAATTATATTGTGGACCATGATCATGCTGATACTACAGTTGTGTTGAACGGATACTATAGTTGTGTTGAAAAGATACTGCAGTTGTGTTGAAAGAAAACTGTAGTTGCACGGAACAGAGACCGTTCATCCGTTCAACACAACTACAGTATCTTTTCAACACAACTGCAGTATCCGTTCAACACAACTATAGTATTAGTTCAACACAACTATAGTATTAGTTCAACACAACTATAGTATTAGTTCAACACAACTGCAGTTCCAGACGGATGACATGGCCTCTGTTCCGCGCAACTGCAGTTCCCTTTCAACACAACTGCAGTATTTGTTCAACACAACTGCAGTATCAACCATGATTCATGGTCCACGGTATAACAACTGGATTGAATTAGGCACATGTTTACTGTTGGGCGAACTAAAGATTTTCAATTGACTGATTCGAATTAATTGATTCATAAGTGTCAGGTGCTTTTGTTTGTTTTTTTTTTTTTTTTTTTTTTTTT
>NC_044928.1:2613058-2793343 GCF_003576645.1 Ipomoea triloba
TTTTTTTTTTTTTTTTTTTTTTTTTTTTTTTTTTTTTGTTAAGATCGATTTTATAATAATTTTTTATACAATGTTACCTAAAAAACATTCATCTATAAGTGAAAAAAAAAAAGAAGAAAACAAATTAATCATCCGAAAACAAAATTTTCATATAGGGACCTTTTTTAAAATATCGCCCGGGGGCCTATAAATCCTTCCTGGGAGACGGGATTCAATATCGCCTTTTATAAACACCAATTCAAGAGAGACTAATAAGTATAAATTATTATTATTATTATTATTATTACTATTATCATGAGGGAAATTGGCTATCCGCGAGAAGTTTAAGGCCTATTTGGAAAGCATGAAAATAACTTTTGGAAAATATTTTTTGAAAAATGAGTCATTTTACAGAAAATATTTTCATTTCCCGTGTTTGGTTGCACAGCAGAAAATTATTTTTGTGTGTTTGGTTCATTTTCTGAAAAATGAGTAGAATTGTATAATTAAACATTTTAAATATTTTATTTGGAATATATAAACATTTATAATAATATTAACAATAATATTATTTATCAAAAATTATTTTACAAAAATAAAACAAACCCCGTTTCCGCTGCGGAAATCAGGCATATGGTTTCTGTCGGAAACTAAGGTTGTGGGTGTTGTTAGTGGGCTTTGTACTGCTACGAAAAATGACTTCCGCCAAATTTTGGCGGAAGTCATTTTCTGCCAAATTAGCTATATTTTCTCTAGTCAACGGAAAACATTTTCCGTTGACTGAATTTTCTAGGCACATCCAAACATTGGAAACCTAGAAAATGATTTACATAAATCATTTTCCAGGTTTCCAAACACACCCTTAATTGAAGGTAGAGGTGGCCACACGTCGTTTCAAGATCGAACCAACCCTGGATCGGTCTAGAAAAAGTTGGGTCTGGGCTTCACCGAGTCTAGGTCATACCCAGTTCAAACTGCGATCGGCTAGTACAGGGTCGGTTTAGGAAATCCTCCAATTCTTCTAATTCTTCTAATTTAGGAAATCCTCCTTCAATCACTTCCCACACTCTGCCATAGAAAGCATTCTCTAGTTTCAGCACCTTAAGCTTCGGTAACTGCCCAATTACCATTAAAACCTTCACTGGAAAATTAGTCCCACTCAACCTCAACTTCTTCAATTTTGCAGGAAAACCAACCCGCTCTAAAAGAGTTATACTACCAACTGGAACCGTAACTGTTAGAGTCTCCAACCTCAATAAATCCTCAAAATTCTCCACAGGATTTCTACAACATTGCACTAAGATGTCTTTATACACAACTTTCAGTTTTCTTATGCTTGGAAACCTGCAATAATACACTTCTTTTTCCCTGAAATGAATGGGCATTGCACAAACTAATGTTTGCAAATGCTCTTTGACCATGTTTGGAGGATCTATCATATACTTATCCCCAAGCTTGAGATGCCTTAAATGTTGCAGCTCCCAAATTTTGGATGGCAATAAATGAAGAGTACGTGCTCCAAGTGTTGATTCAACAATGCCATAAACAGTAAGTGTTTGTAAATTTGAATTACTTGATACTACATCAACAAGACTCACAAACCACTGTGGTATGGAAAGATATCTTAAAAATACTAAATTCCTTAAGGGCAATAATGACACTCTTTTGAGTATTAGAGATAGACTCAAATCTAAAATTCTTAAATGTTTGAAAGGCATAAAACTTTCAAAACCTGCCTGAAAGACGAAAAGGGAACGAGGAATATTTGAACTAAACAACACATGATAGTCCAAACTATGTGGGCGTAAACTTAACCAGCGACATGAATTTGTGAGTATGTCTAATGACCATCCAATACATTGTAGAGTATTTGCTGCACATAAAAGACCTTCTTTTTGAGCTTCTCGTACGCAAAAGCTATGCATGTCAATATGTATTGAACAAGTCTTTCTTTTGAAACCGTACTCATCGCCTATTCTGACTAGTCCTCTATTTCTAAGAGCCCTTAAATACATGAGACCTATATCTTCTAATGGCAGACACCTCAATGGCTTCACAAATCCCTCAGCAATCCATAACTTAATAAGTCTTTTGATTTTGATTTGGGTGTGTTTTGGAAAGACCACAAAATATAGAAAACAAACTTTTAAATGTTGTGGCAGACGATTGTAAATGTTGGTGAGCTTACTTGAGTGTTGTGTATCTTTGTGCAGAATTCCCAATGACAATAATTCTTTCTCAATCTTCTTACATTCCTTTAATGTGTAGTTGCATTTAGATAGACGGTCTGCAACTGTAACAATTGAGCGCGGCAATCCCCTGCATTCCTCAACAAGATGGTTCGCAATTTCTTTAAATTTTGGTTTCATTTGTTGTTTAAGAGAAAATGTGTGGGAAAATAGAACCCAACTCTCACTGTCATTTAGGTAAGGCAGTCTCGAGATATTCTGACCTTGGGTGGTGTACTCAGCCACATCAATGAAAATAGTGGTTAGCAATATGCAACTTTCTTTTGAGTGAACGGGAAAACATTGGTGGATATCATCCCAAAGTTGAGTGTTAGGGACATCATCCAAAACAATGAAATATCTTTTGCATTTCTTTAAGTGTTTGTGCAGTTGGTGTTTTAGTTGAGAAACAGTGCTTCCCTGCAGCATGTGATTGAGGGGAGTTGGGCTCATTGATTGAAGAAGGTGGCAGAGTAGTTGTTGCACATTCCCATTGTATCTTGGCGGAATAGTAATCCAAGCTTGAATGTCGAAACGTGATACAACCTTTTTGTGTGTATACAGTTTTTTACAAAAAGTAGTCTTTCCAATGCCTGGGGCTCCAACAATTGTGAGTACACTTCGTTTTGGATATATCTCAGCAAGACGGAGAAGATCCGCTGTCAATGAAAAGAAATTGTTATGACCAACCATTATTATATCCTCAAACTGTGGAGAGCATTGCAAGGATTCACCCGACGCAATAATGTTGTTAGGGTGCGAAGAAGCTGCAGCTTCTGACCAACCAATCAACGGAAGAGAATCATCGTTGGCCGCCTCTTCATCTTCATCGTTGATAAGCTTCAGCAACTCTTCTGCCTCCTTTGCTACTTCTTGCGAGCTGAGATTGAGATGGAGATGGAGTTCCCCTTCATCATCTTTTTGTTGAAGTTGAAGGATGTTCCTTAGTTGTATTTCAATGGCATCTTCAGCTTTGTGTGCAAAGTCTCTGATTTTGTTTAGCAGATTTCGTCAGATTGGAGCACCACCCACAGCGTTGTTGTATTCCTTTTTCACAAAGGCTTCCATATAAGAAAGCTTCTGAAGCAGAGATTTCAATGGCTTCTCATCATCATCAACAAGAGACACTCTGTGGTTGGGTTGCAAAAATTCAAGCTCAATGGTAGCCATCAGAGAAGTCAATGCAACACAACCCATCTCTCTCACCTCGATCAACCTCTCTGCAAATTCAATCCTGGGTTTTTGAGTAAGAAAAGAATGTAGAAGAAGAAGGAAATATGATACAATTGCAGAAAAGCCATTCCAATAAAAAGTGGTGGAGCAAACAAATTATTATGGTAAAATAAATATAGCTTTTTTAACCCAAGGAAAAGAATAAACATGTCTATCCCATTTAAACCACATGAATGGGGCAAGTAATAGTATGGACACAAATGCTCAGAATGTAATATAGAAACCCTTTTTAGAATTTCAACAGCATACCAAGCATGGCATTGACACCTCAAATGAGCATAATATGATCACCATATGAAGAAAAACTCAAATTCAAGTTGGTTTGTGCCTATTCTTACATTCTAAATGATAATGTCCTCATATAAAGTGTGATATTCTATTTGTCTCTTGAGTTTGAGTAAATAGTAATGTGCTCATAATAAAAGTAAAGCAATATGTATATTTTCTGTAAAAAAAACATGAGAACATGGAGTACATATTTTCACAATTAAGCAAGTCATATATGGTTATATTACTAGAAATGCATTCACAGAATTTAATCATATTGCAGTACAAAAGGTTCAATTGCAAGCAAACAGGTCGAAATTTGATAATGTAGTACAAACGATCATGAAGAGGATTTAATTGATCTGTTACCATAGGCTGCTCAAGGAAGAAGGAAATGGAAATAGATGCAAATAAAGGTACAGTAATATTTTTTTTTAGCTACCTTAAGAATACATAAACCAATGACTTCTCACAAAACAGTTGAAAAAATAATTGCAAGCACAATTATGGATATGCTTCTTCTTTTATATAGATATTCAGAATAAATACAGGAGAGAAGTCAAACTTGAAGTTCAATTTGTATCCAAATTTATTATTATAATATAATCCAAAATTACAGACAAATACCATGATAAATTCAACAAAAAAGTATTCTGTTGCTAAAGTCCATGTTTCTACAAAAAAGTATACCGTGACTTATTGCATTTGAATCACTAGCATGTGCATATTAATTTCTGAAATCGGAAACGAAATTTGCTAAACTGGAAGAAGAATAGATAGATGAAGGGCGAAAAGAGTGATGAAACGAAAATTGAAAGGTCAAACCCAAACCCTAATTCTTATTCGTACGAGAATTTTGGACTAATAAAAACACTTACTTTACAGTAAAGGGTTCAAACACACCATTTGTTCGGTGGATTGCCTCACAGGTATGCTTAGAGATCGGCTTCGAACTCGCAAGGGCTGAGGGCAGAGAGGCGAAGGCGCTTAGGGAAGAGAATCGGTTCCGGACAGGCTGGAAGATAGAGAGAGACGACGAAATCGCGGAGTCAGAGATTCGGAGCCGCCGATGGATGAGAAGCGGAGCCGCCGTTCGAGGATGGAGCAGAAGCGGAGCGGCGAGGCTGTGAAACAGAGAGACGGTGAGGGCCGCAGAGAATATGGGTAGGGTTAGGTTGTTCTGGTGTGTCATATTTGTATAAAATTTTGTTTTAAAAAATAGGATAAAGATTATTATTCTACATTTAATTGAGAGTAATAATTATTTACTAGTGGTATGTGTTTTTTTATATATTTATATATATATAGAAATAATTAAATATGGTATTTAAATTTTATATTTGTTGTGTTGTGATTGTATATTTTGTTATGAATTTATTATGATTGATGATATAATGCTGGAGTATTGAATTGCATTTCAGAACAGTACATTGCATACTCAAATACAAGAATAATAAGCACAAAGGTAGGGAATTAGCCTAAGACTAGGTGGAAGAAGCCTAAGACTCTAACTGTCTAATAATTATTATATGTATTTCGGAGCATATTTTAATTAATTTTTTTATTATAGGTATTATTTTAATTAAACATATATGTTAATAATTATTCATATTAAATCAAAATAATTATTAAATGTTAAATTTTTAAATCTCATGTGATATTTTTTTTTTGGTAGTATTATAGACTTTGTTACGATGTATTATTTGTTGATAACTATCTCATGCATTTGGTTTCTAATAAGTAATAACAAAATGCTATATAATACTCAGTATATGCTAATAGTACTTAATGATATTCAATATAACAACCAATTTAATATTTCTAAAGAGTTATACATTTCATAATGAGTTTTCATGAGTAATATTTATCAACAATAACATTACTTAAATTTTATGCCGTGCATCGCACGGGGGCAAATACTAGTACTCTTAAATTATAAATTTATTTACATCGAAAAAATCAAACATTATCGCATATCGAGTGGTAGTTGATGTATAAAAACTCTTAAATTATAAATTTATTCTAAAATTTTCTCACTCTTGCACATGGTTTATGCCTTAATACATCAATTATATAGTTTTAATATAAAGTGAAGACTAGCTAATTAATATATTATTACTCTTTCTTTGTTTACTAGTTAGAAGCACATGCACGGTACAAAATGTTCAATAGTAGGTGCTCGAGGAAGCACATGTACATGCACATGCGATACAATACAAAAATGTCCAATAAACAAAAATTGAAGGAAGTGAAATTATATATATTCTTTAATTTTTTTCACTGGTTTTTCATACACTCAAAAACTCAAGCTAAACTGTTTCAACCAATTTCATCGGTCCACCACCACAGTCGTCACCCTTTCCTGGTTCTCCCGGTCACAACCCCCTCTCCATCTCCATCACCATAGCTAAGCTTCAAAAACTAAGAACAAACTCTTGTGGTTGGGGTTAGGAAAATGTGAAAGTGGCTTAATTTGGTATTGGAAGTGTCAGTGCATGGGGTCTTGTTTTTATTTCCTTGAAAGAAGGCTTGGTGTTGTTCGTGTCATGGCATGGGGTCTTGGGTTGGCTACATACCACCCACTTCTGTATCTTTGTTCAACTTTTGTTATTTTATTTCTGTAATTGGTTACGTTTTATTGTGTACTTTATCTATTTTTTATGAGTTTCTTCATCTCATTTCTTTAAAGAGGTTTTTCATTATTGATGACAATAAAAAAGGGCCTTTTTTGAATTATGACGTGCAGTTCAGTTCCGTTGATAGGTTATCCTATGATAAATCAGTCAAAATTATAAGATCAGTGTGTATTTTCAGACGAGAATATAATATTGTCAATGCGCAAAAGAATGAAAATGAAGACCCAGGTGGTGTGTAAGATTCTTGAATTAAAGTTAGTCTTGTTTACGACTGATCAGATCATTAATGAAGTTAAAAGAACTTTTTCCTTAAGGATCCCTGCTTCCAATTAGTAAAACAATATGCAATTCAAGTATTCTGTAGCATAGCTAGGAAAATATTTCTATGTCAGATTGTAATGAATGACTTTGATAAGTGCCAAAATGTTCATATTTTCACCTTGCATTTAAACTTATTTTCCTTGTCATTTGTTATAATTTTGCTTAAAATGTTACTCATTTGATTCATTTGTGTGTTTATGTGTAGTTCTTGGTGATTTAGATGAATTGAATGATTTTTGGAGCATTTTGGATGCATGTAGAGTCAATGGGAGCCAATGAGAAGCTATGAAGATGGGAGCAACACCTCTTAGAGCACCAAATTGTGGCGTTTTCAATGGTCTTGATCATTTAGACACAAACAAAAGCAAAAGTGGAGCAAAAGAGCAAGAAGTTGAAATTCTCGCACAAATCATCCACTGTTTGGTATTTTGGCCATATCTCTGCGTAGGAATGTCCAAATCAATTTATTTTTATGTCATTAAAAGATAACTTGAAGGGCTACAACTTTTATTCAGACCATAAACACAAATTTAAAGGATTTAAGGGTGAAAAATAGCCTAGAAGACGAGCAATGTGCACAAAAGCGTTGCCTGTAGTGGCCACGGGTGTGGCCACAGCCGTGGCCATTGAGTAGTAAGCCCTCCATTTCTGGCCACGAGCGTAGCCACACCCATGGCCATCCTCTGCAACATATGACAACCCCGTTTTTACCCTTTAAAAGGGGATTTCTTCCACCTAAAAACATATATTTTTTTTATTTCCCTTTCAAATTTTAGTTAGGTTTAGCTTTAGAATAGCTTAGATTACTATAGATTTCTTGTTCTTTTCCATTTTCAAGCTCAAGACACCTTGCAATCTTGGATTCCAATGTTTAAATAGAGAAGTTTTCTTATTCCTCTCTTTCCTTTGATTTCTATTTATGCTTTCAATTAATTCTTTAATATTGTGTATCCATTGTTATATTATGAGTAGCTAAGTGTTTTGGGACTAATATTTGGTTTGATTTCTTGCTATTGATTCCTATTTGATTTGTATTTCATAAGGAGATTATTTGGGTGTGTTCTAGGGTTAGTTGTGTGAAATTGGTTTGTTGTGAAATTTGTGTATGATTGTTGAATTCCAATTATATGCTTTATTTGGAGTTATTTTGTTGCTATGAGAGTAGAGCTTGTACACTAGTCACACATCCACACACTTGATGCCCAATACGAGAGTATTTCGGGTATTGAGGAGAAATTTATGCCTTGTGTTCTTGAATGTGCAACCTTGAATCTACAAAATCTATATATTATTAATTATTTTATAATTCAATGAATTTTAAGTAAACAAAATAATACATGTTTCACTGTAAAACTATTTTACACAAGATTGCCACATAAATTTAACATTTTCACTTTTAATTATGAACAGTAAAAAATAATTTTGTGAAAATTATAATAAAATGCAGAACCACTCAATCAATCAATGGTTATAGTAAATTGAATATTTCTTTTTTTAAAGGTTCATATTTTGTGTATTGAATAATGTTTATTTAAGCATCCTAAAAAAAATGAATTTTTAGTATATTAAAAATGAACATCTAATTATAGTTTATATTGCTATGTGAATCATGGTTCATAGTATAATTTTTCATTATACACACACAAACTAAGCAAATTAAAGTAGATTTGTGTTAATTCATCATATTCATGTTTAATTCATCTAATTTCACGTATATTCCAAAACATGATTGATGGTTTATGGTAAATTAATGTTTAATTATGGGCAAAAACTTGTGTGAGACCGTCTCACGAATAAGGATCCGTGAGACGGTCTCACACAAGTGTGACCCTTAATTATGATATCTTTAATATGTGTAAATATTATATTATGTTTGAACTAACTTAATTTACCACAAAAAAAATTAGGGATAAGGGTCAAATAGACCCTTCAACTATAGGCTAAAGTGCAATTCAACCCTTCAACTACAAAAAGCTTCAATTAGACACCTTAACTTCTCATTTTTATGCAATTAGGCTAATTAATAGGTTACCTTCAGGTAGCTGGTAAAAGGAAAATTTTTTAATTCAAAAAAATTAATTAAAATAAGAAAATCATTTTTAACTCAAACAAAGTAAATAATTAAAAAAAATGGGAGGAGAAGACGGCCATGGTCGCCTTCCTCATTAAAGAATCTCCGGCTGGCAGCTGCTGCGGCGGGGCAAAGAAGAGGAGTTTGATTTCTATTTGCGGGGTGGGTCTTTGAAGGAATGGGAGATGTATGCTACGGATGAAGTGTTTTTCCAAGGACAGCTTTTTTCCCCTCTGGAATTCCATTAGCTCCGACAGTGCCTTCATCGAAATCTGGAGCAGTAGCCGCTACATTTCCATGGACCGCTGTCATTCCGTCGGGTACACCAGTGCGAGCAGCAAAATTAGCAGCATGAGAAGCCACCAGTTGTCTAGCAACGCCGCCTCATCGATTACCACCCTGTACGGCAAGCATCACAGAATCCGGAACCAATTCCAGTATTCTCAACTGAGCTTGACATCGTAACTTCGTTTCTCCAAGGTTTCACACAGCCACGCAGCAAATAACTATGCCTGGAATTCTACCCTCTGGAGCATTGTAAGCAACACATACATCAGATCCAACATTACGCAGAAGCTGAAGCAAAGATTTGCAAACAAAGACCTTGTCATTTTCACCACCTGCAAATGCTATTTCAATTATGTCCAAACAATTCCTTCAAGATCTGCCATGAGCCAAGACAATAAGAAAAACAAGAAGAAATCTTGTTATGAATTATGATAATTGCGGAAGACCGGCGGTTGCCTTCCCATGAACTTTCCGGCTACTCTAACCGGAGAAAATTATTGGCTTTTCCGTTGACGGGGAGAAGCCAACTCTCTTTGATTTTCTGTTTTTACTTTTTATTTTTTAAAATCTTTTTACCTGTTATTACCCTATTTTTACCTACAAATTGATCTAATTGAACAAATTTTATAAGTTTTTAACTAAATTGCATAAAAATGAGAAGTTAAGGTGTCTAATTGAAGCTTTTTGTAGTTGAAGGGTTGAATTGCACTTTAGCCTATAGTTGAAGGGCCTATTTGACCCTTATCCCAAAAAATTATTTATCAGAAACAATATATTTTTTAACAATAATTACAGAATTAGTTTTTTTTTTAAATTATATTTAAACTAAATATATAAATAATTCAATCAATTAACTTGAACACATATAATATGTTTCAAGTAGTATTTAAAAAAAAAATAATGTGTTGAGTTAAAATTTGCAAATACAAGTTAAGTTGAATCTTTTTTTTTTTTTTTAATACTATTAACTCTATTACAATGCAGTGTCTGTTCATAACTACTTTCTTAATCTATTGAAGCACAAGAGTCAGTATCGCCTCCATTGAATCTCGAACCCACCACCTCCCGTATAAGTTGAATGTAGATGTTTAAAACAGAAAAGTACATATTCTAATTGTGTTGGTAGAATGGTAGTGCATTGATCTCAGCACACATAGGTCAAAATACTTTTTGGAGTTGCAGCTATGGACATAAAACAACTTTTTCCTTTTTTTTTTTTTTTAAATATTCATGATTTTTTACAAAATATTTTTTTTAATACTACTAACTCTATTAGAATGCAGTATCTGTTTATAGCCTCCACTGAGGCTCGAACCCACCACCTCCCGTATAAATAAGGTCCTTGGCATGTAACTACCCATATGAAATGGTAACAACGATTTAATCGCACAACATAGTAGTGGGTAGAGACGATGCACATACAACAAATTGGGAAAACATTTTTAAAAAAAAATTTACAAAACTTTTTCAATGGTTACAACAAGAGAAAAAGTATACACAAAAATGATCCATTGATACAAAGTAGATAATATGAAAAAAGTTAATTTGCCTCAGCAAATGAAAGACAATGACTTAAAACTTCAAATATATACAACCAAAAAGTGGGAAATTGTAGATTATATTGAAAATGGAAGGCAAAGACATATGTAGCTATCTTAGGATAGCCTCATACATCGTATCCTTATTCTTCTGACTCTTCCGTATCTGTATAACATTGATCCCATACATTATACTCTTCCTCTTCTGACTGTTCCTTATCTGTATACTGCCATGGATCATAATCTTCTTCGTCTTCTTCCTGATATTATTATGGAGTACATTTTTTAGTTCCTTCATATTTCCAAACCAGACAAATATATATCTCATAAAAATCATCCAAAATGAATATTGTGATTCATCATAGCAATTGGATCAATATAATAATGCAAAACGGAACGAAGAACATTAAACCAGGTGAGAAAAAGAAATATTAAACAGATTTTGCAAAGAAAATAAACAAAAGAATGAAAGAGAAGTAGATCGAACGAACATACCTCAAATGCCTTGCCGTCAATAATAAGGTTAGGTACATCTTCACAAAACCTCTTGGCAGAAGTGACAACAGAAGGAGGACATTGCTCCAACTTAATTGAGTGCATCCGCCCGTGCATTATTGCACTTACAGGAGAGATCTCTTCTAGAGAATAACAACGTTTTAAGAATATGCTCCGGAGCTTTGGGAAATGATTACTAGTATTGGCCACCACTCGCTCAAGACTTCTGGCTTCAACCTCCAATTTTTTTAATTCAGGGAATCCTCCTTCAATCACTTCCCACACTCTTCCATAGAAAGCATTCTCTAGTTTCAGCACCTTAAGCTTTGGCAACTGCCCAATTACTGTTAAAACCTTCACTGGAAAATTTGTCCCACACAATCTCAACTTCTCCAAATTTGCAGGAAAACCAACCTGCTCTAAAAGAGTTATACTACCAACTGGAACCATAACCGTTAGATTCTCCAACCTCAATAAATTCTCAAAATTCTCCAGAATGATGATGGGATTTCTGCAACATCGCCCAACGCTGCAACTAGGCACTAAGACGTCTTTATACACAACTCTCAGTTTTCTTATGCTTGGAAACCGGCAATAATACACTTCTTTTTTCCTGAAATGAATTGGCATTGTACAAACTAATGTTTGTAAATGCTCTTTAACCATGTTTGGAGGATCTATCAAATACATATCCCCAAGTTTGAGATGCCTTAAATGTTGCAGCTCCCAAATTTTGGATGGCAATAAATGAAGAGTACGCGCTCCAAGTGTTGATTCATCAATGCCAGAAACAGTAAGTGTTTGCAAATTTGAATTACTTGATACTACATCATCAAAACTCTCAAACCACTGTGGTATGGAAAGATATCTCAAAAAAGCTAAATTCCTTAAGGGCAACAATGACACTCTTTTGAGTATTAGAGATTCACTCAAATCTAAAATTCGTAAATGTTTGAAGGGTATAAACCGTTCAAAACCTCCCTGAAAGACGAAAAGTGAGCGAGGAATATTTGAACTAAACATCACATGATAGTCCAAACTATGTGAGCGTAAACTTAACCAGCGACATGAATTTGCGAGTATATCTATTGACCATCCAATACACTGTTGAGTATTTGCTGCACATAAAAGACCTTCTTTTTGAGCTTCTCGTACACAAAAGCTATGCATGTCAATATGTATCTCACAAGTCCTTGGTATGAAGATTTCGTACTGATCAACTATTCTGACTAGTTCTCTCTTTATAAGATCATTTAAATATATGTAACCAACTTCTTCTAATGGCAGACACCCCAATGGCTTCACAAATCCCTCAGCAATCCATAACTTAATAAGTTTTTTCACTTTGATTTTACTGTGTTTTGGAAAGACCACAAAATATAAAAAGCAAACTTTTAAATGGTGTGGCAAAGGATTGTAAATGTTGCTAAGCTTACTTGAGTGTTGTGTATCTCTATGCAGAATTCCCAATGACAATAATTCTTTCTCGATCTTCTTCCATTCCTTCAATGTGAAGTTGCATTTAGATAGACGGTCTGCAACTGTAACAATTGAGCGCGGCAACCCTCTGCATTCCTCAACAAGGTTTTTCGCAATTTCTTGAAATTCAGGTGTCATATGTTGTTTAAGAGACAACCTGCGAGAAAATAGAACCCAACTGTCATTGTCACTTAGGTAAGACAGGGTCTTGATGATATCCCAACGTTCCTTGATGACACAGCCACATCAGTGAAAGGAGTGGTTAGCAATATCCGACTTCCATATGAGTCAACCGGAAAACATTGGCGGATATCATCCCAAAGCAGAGTGCGAGTGACATCATCCAAAACAATTAAATATGTTTTGTATTTCAAGTGTCTGTGCAGTTGCTCTTTTAGTTGAGAAACAGTGATTCCCAGCATGTCAATTTCTTCATTGAGTGGGGTTGGGCTCATTGATTGAAGAAGGTGGCACAGTAGTTGTTGCACATTCCCATTGTATGTTGGCGGAATAGTAATCCAAGCTCGAATGTCGAAATTTGATACAACCGCCTTGTCTGCATACAATTTTTTACATAAAGTAGTCTTTCCAATGCCTGGGACTCCAACAATTGGGAGCACTACTCGTTCTCTAGATAAAATATTATAGAGAAGATGATTTCTCAATGAAAAGTAATACTCTTCACCCCAAAGCATTATTATATCCTCCTCTTCCTCCTCAAACTGTGGAGAGCATTGCAAGGATCCACCCGAGGAAGAAGCTGCAGCTTCATTGTTGATAAGCTTCAGCAACTCTTCTGCCTCCTTTGCTACTTTTTGCAAGGTTCGATGGAGTTCCCCTTGATGAGCATTTTGTTGAAGGATGTCTGTGAGTTGTATTTCGATGGCATCTTCAGCTTTGAGTGCAAAGTCTCTGATTTTGTTGAGCAGATGTCGTCGGATTGGAGCACCACCCACAGCATTGTTGTATTCCTTCTTCAGAAAGGCTTCCATATAAGAAAGCTTCTGAAACAGAGATTTCATTAATGGCTTTTCATCGTCATGAAGAAGAGACACTCTGTGGTTGGGTTGCAAAAATTCAAGCTTAATTGTAGCCTTCAGAGAAGTCAGTGCAACACAAGCCATCTCTCTCTCTCTGGATGTTTAATTTTCCTCTCTCTCACTCTTTGTATTTTTTAGAATGTAATAATGCATTCGCAACTTTTGGCTTTGCTTAGCTTATTTATACTGCATTTCTTCACTCTCTCTCGATCCAATCTCACTCTTAAGTGTTTTAGAGTAATTAAGAAGGTAGGTAGAAGTGCGCGCAATTAATGTATCTCATTCTTTGTTTACTAGGTAGAAGCATATGCACATGCATGCACATGTTTACTAGTTATATATATATATATGATAAGTGCAAAAGATGCTACACTTATAGGGTCGTTCTCGGGTCACATTGCACGTACTTGCTAGCTTTTGTGATTGATTTGGGGCTTAATTGCGTTAAAATGCGTGTTAGTGCCATTGGACCCTAGTCCACACATGTTTGATCATTTTGTAGGTAAAACGTTGTGCAAAAAGGTGAAAAAGGCATGGATTTCAAAGAATCCCTCCGATTCTTTGAAAAAGGCATGGACGCGGGTCGGACGCCTGCGTCCGATTTCGAGATCTCTCCGAAGTTTCGAAGCCGCGCACAGAATCCCGCTGGACGCGCAACGGACGCGCGTCCAGTAGGGCGTCCGCAGTGTAACCTTTTGGCGGTTGGCGCGATTTAAATAGAGATTTGGGGCATTTTTCAGGGGGATCCATCACACTTCAGTTTTAGACCACTTTAGAATATTTCTCTCTCTAGGATTAGCCTAGAGAGATCTCTCCCAATTCACTCCACATTGCAATTCTTAGGTTTAGATTAGAATTAGAGAAGAATTCCATTGTTGCAAGATTGAGATCTACATTCAATTTCAAGTTCAAGGTTTAATTTCAAGCTAAGTCTTCCTTTTAATTTCTTGTCATTACTTTTACCTTTTGCTATTTTAATTCCAAGTATGATTAGATAGATCTTTGTGGATTTGGATTGAGCAATGTTGTATGGATGTTCTTGAGCTTTGAATTGATCAATTAGGTTTTGCAATTGCTTGATTATGAGTTTGATTGTGTGAGTGGTGATCCACTTTGACTCTTGTGTAGGGGTGATCAACCTATGTGAGAGGTGTTTGGAGAAGGAGTCTCACTTACGAGAGTAAGGTTACTCCTTAGCCTAGCCTAGCACATTTCCCTCTCACCTTTGAGAAAAGGGGGAAGTGGAAGATAAGAGGCACATAACGTGTTTGACAAAATGCCTCTCCTAGCCTAGTGATCACAAGGATGACATTACGGTCTAAGGAGTGAGTCCATTGACCACGAGAGTGGTGGTGGTGTTGGTGACCTTATCTCATTTTCGTTATCTAAGTGTTGCTAGCCTAATATCTTTGGAAATCAAGGATACCTATATGAGTTGCAAGATCCAAATTCTCCTTTCCATTTGATTGTTTCCAACGTGCATTATTTGAGTTAGCTTATTTTCATGATGTTTCACGTGCATTTTCTTACTATGTTTGGGTTAGCTTTCAAACACTAAACACTCTTGTGCTTAATCCCCTTACCGCTTGAATTCCCTCCTTGCCATCCTTTGAGAACGATACTCGGAAATCTTTCCGTTTTACCATCTATTTCTTTTCATCCACCGCGAAAACTACAAGTCATTAATATATATATATATATATATATATATATATATATATATTACTGAATTTCAATGGTTTTTCATGCACACTCTCAAAAACTCATGCATACACTATCAAAAACTCAAGCTGAATTGTTGCAATGAAAAAAGTGAATGCAACACAATCTAATAGTAGGGGAGAGAAGAATAATAAATTTTATGACTAAAAGATTCTAATCCAATAGTAGGATAGTAAAAGTAGTCAAATTAAACAAACATAATAATAATAGATATGAAATCCAATTAAAAATAGTCGCATTTATTAAAAAAAGGCAAACAAACATAATGACAATACATATCAAATACGATAGTAGACCGAGTTCAAGCATCTCCAACCGAACGCAACCTTAGTTCAGTGCAGTAAACACTTAGGGTGCGTTTGGTTCACACATGGGAATCGGAATTAGAATGGGTATCAAATACTTGGTAATGGTAATGGGTTTTGGTGAAAGTATTTAACATGTTTGGTAATTAGGTGGAACGGGAATGATTATTAATAGTTGAGGAAGAAAGGAGGAAGGGATATGAAACCCTTATTTAATAAGGGCATGGGTTTTGTCATTAATAGGGTATTCCAAACCCATAGTAGCATTCACAAAACCTATCAACCAAACACAAACAATCACTTTCATACCCATTTCTTATGCCTAAACCCCAACCAAACACATCCTTAGTAAGTGTATATAAAATAAAAATTGTCACATGAGATAGAGTTTTATGTCCTTATAACTTTTATCATATTTGAATGCACCCATTAACCAAAAGGCAAAAGTAAACACCCCTCTCGTTGCCCAATAACTTACAAAGAAATTGAACACTCATTTTGAGCCCTAAATAGCTAGAAGAGATTGATACATAATTTCTAGGAGGAAAGTAAAGTAAATGTTTTATCAATTAAAAGCCATCAAAGATTGAATTCACTTAGGCTCTGTTTGGCAGAGCTTATTTAGGAGCTTATAGCTTATTTTAAGCTACTAATAAGTTATAAGCTCTGTTTGGTAATGTTCTCAAAATAAGCTAGTAGCTTAAAATAAGAGCTTATTTTGAAACGCTACTTGAGGTAGCTTTTCAAAAATAAGCTAGTAGTTTTTTTAACTTTTTCCATCTTTATCTTTATTATTTTAAATAAATGACATCTTTTACCCATCTCAATTAAAACCTTTTTAACATTTTCTTTTCATTATGTTTGGTTGTAATTTCAGTTTGACATTTGTGTTTGAACATTAATTTTTGTATGAACTAATCTTATGAATTATAAACATTTTTTTTATTTATATATTTTCAAATATATGTTCTTACTTTATATTTTATTTAAATATATTGATTTTATTATTTTATATTTTAATATATAAACAAACCTATTTAAATTTAAAATTATTTAAATTGTATGAAGATGTCCTTCTTAATTTTTTTTTTTTTACATTTACCAGCTTATCAAAAAGCTAATTTTATCAAACACTTTTAAGCCTAACAGCTAGCTTAATAACTCTTCAGATTTCAGCTTCGAGCTTATAGCTTTTTAGTTTTCTGCTACTTTTCAGCTAGATTTGCCAAACATAGCCTTAATTAGCACATGGATAGGACTATAGGAGGATGGGTCACACTTGTGTGAGACCGTCTCACGGATCCTTATTCGTGAGACGGTTCGGGTCGGGTCAAGGCACCATGCAAATGTCACACTTATATGTGCAAATGTCATACTTATATGCTCAAATATAACACTAATCAAGAATACAATTTTTGTTACTTATTAGAGAAAAAGTAATACATTTTTCATAATAAGTAATGTTGACAAGTGCCCCTCACTTATAAGGGCAAATATAATACTTTTGTGGAAAAATGTAATACTTTTAAATCGAAATGTAAAAGTATTGTATTTTCCCTTAAAAGTATTACATTTACCCTTATAAGTAACAAAAATTTTATTCATGATTAATATTATATTTGAGCATATAAGTATGCCATTTGTGCATATAAGTGTTACATTTGCATCTTGACCTGACCCGTCTCATGGTGAGACGGTCTCACACAAGTTTTTGCCTAGGAGGATTGGTAGGTAGCACTACACGCATCTCCATCATATCACTAGATAGGTTACGTTACATCTGCACATGCATGGTTTATAAATTATAATACTCCTAAATTATAAATTTATTTACTTCGCGCATATCAAACATTGTCGTAAATAGGGTGTTAATTGATTTATAAAATTCTTAAATTATAAATTTATTTACCTTGAACGAATTAAGCATTGTCGTATATCTTGTGCTAGTTGATTTATAAAAACTCTTAAATTATAAATTATCTCACTCTTGCACATGTATTATGTCTTAACCCATCAATTATATATTTTAACTAGTATTTTTAGTGTATATTTGTTGAATGATAAGATAAGTGTAAAAGTATGAATAGTATATTTCTCGATATTTAATGTCATTACTATCTAAATAAATATGGGAAAAAGTGTAAATAATTTTAAAAATCATTAAGATGATTAAAGATTCTTGGAATCAAACTGTATTTGAATGTTTTTTTAAATTACTTGATTTAGAACAGTTTTGTTCCCATAGTTTTTTTTTTGTATAATAAATATGTTTGAATAGTTTAAAAAAAAATAATATACAATAGTCTGGAATTAAAAAAAATCTCGAAATTAAAACATAATTACTTTAATTACTACTGTAGTAAATTTTGTTTTGAAAGTAAAGAAGATAATAAATTTAATAACAATTATAAAGTTAAAATATTATTTTAGAATGAAGTCAAATATTTACAAATTCTTAAAAACTTCCTTGTATACAATGTTTGCTGTTGAAGTTTTTCTGGTGCTTTCACTGTCACAAATCAATATTTTCAGCCCTTTTGGAGTAGTGACCCTAGAAACTGCAACATATAATTGTCCATGACTAAAGACAGGTTTTTTCAAAAATAGGCCTACATGAGAAAGCGATTGTCCTTGACTCTTATTAATTGTCATTGCATATGAGACAATTAATGGAAATTGTCTTCTTTGAAATTTAAACGGCAACCTCAATCTGATGGAGTAAGTGACATTCTCGGTATGAGTACTTTCTCACCTGCACTGGTTCCGGACAATATCCTTGCTTCTAGAACATGGTTTCCAAGTTTAGTAATTACCATTCTTGTGCCATTACATAAACCAATTGAGTGATCAATATTTCTTAATAGCATAACTGGAGTGCCAACTTTCAATGTCAATGCATGATTGGGTACACCTGAACAGTTGATTCCATTTAAAAATTCTGGACTGTGAACATCAGCTAAGATATCAACATTAGAATCAGATTTGCAAGTACTATCACAACTGAAATATGTAATTCCATCAGACGTGTTTAAAGAACTCATATATTCATTTATAGAATGTACCACGTCAAGTCTTGGTGCCAATATTGCCCTTTTTTGTAAGTACGATGGATCATCAATTATACTTGAGAATGATGGATACGTGCTTTCCACAATTGCTTTAATGGGATCTGTAGAATACTGTAAGAGTATTTGTCCAGGTATCTCTATGTATTCACATTCATCTGTTTGCCCCTCAATTTTGCCATCTCCAATTTTTGCAATCCATTAAGAAAAATGTTTCAGTTGTGCATAATCATTATTTGAGGATGAGTTTTGGAGTCTCATATTCTTTGTCAAGCGTAGGACTTTACAATACCTCCATAGATAAGATGCATTTATTATTGCATGCACAATATCTTGTCCTTTTTTTTTATATTATTATTATTATTATTATTATTATTATTATTATTATTATATAAAAGATAAATTTCCCAAACCACAAATCCCTACCTAAATGGCAAAACAAATCCGTATACTATTTACAATAGTCAATAATAAAAATTCACATAGTATTCCTAATTCATAAGCTTAAAAGTATATCAATTCCCATGAATTGTGTTTATAGAAAAAAATTAAAGAATTCCTAATTTGATAAGTATATGAATTTCCAATCATTGGCTAACCAAAAAAAAACTTAATTATTAATTTAATAAAAAAATATATTACCGTCTGTACGATTTGTGGGACTTAGCCGTGACTGTTTTATTAGAGGTTGGTTCCAGCAACTGCTTCATGAGTATTATAGCCTAAATGTGTAGTTTGAAAAGAGTATGGAATAATATAGCTTAAAACTTAGTTGAAAGACATCTTCAAAAAAAACTTAGTTCAAAGACAACAATTTGGTATTTATACTTCTGTGATGTAATATTTTAGTTAAAAGAATAATATATATTTTGATTCTGCTCATATTTATAATGATTATCAATGAATATTTGATTTTAATTTATACACCATAATAAATTCAACAAATTTATAATTATTTTATGATTTGGTAAATATAAAATAAATGATTCTGCTCATATTTGTAATGATTTTTTAACAATTATATATATATATATATATATATATATATATATATATATATATCAAAACCTTAGTAGAGCCATTTTTTTTTTCTTATTCAAAATTTGAATATTTGTATTTTATAAACAAAAAAATTGAAAAGTACATAAATAATACTTTTTTGTTAAGAAAAATAAGTAACAAATTTAATTTCTACTACTGTGTTATTCCTATAACATATTAAGATAAATAGAAAAAATTAAAAAAATAGAATTGAAATTAAATTAAATTGATTTATGGCCTACTCTTTTATGAAAACACAAAAATAAAATATTGTTATAAAAAAAATAAATAATATTTTTACACTACAATTGTGTTGTTCTTTACATTGTCCTTATTATTATTATTATTATTATTATTATTATTATTATTATTATTATTATATATTTTGGGACTTAGTCGTGACTGTTTTATTGAGGTTGATTCCAGTAGCTGTTTCATGAGTATTATAGTCTAAATGTATAGTTTTTAAAGAGTACGGAATAATGTAGCTTAAAACTTAGTTGAAAGACAATAGTTTTGTATTTATACTTCTGTGATGTAATCTTTTAGTTAAATGAATAATATATATTTTGATTCTGCTCAAATTTAGAATGATTATCAATGAATATTTGATTTAAATTTACACCATAATAAATTCAACAAATTTATAATTATTTTATTGATTTGGTACATATAAAATAAAGATTTTGCTCATATCTGTAATTATTTTCAACAATATTTGTTTTTATTTTACATTGTGGTGTTGACAGAAATAATATCCGTAATATATAATTTAAGGAATTAATATAAATTTTTATATAAATTTTTAAAATATATTGTAGTTAGGGTGCTTGATTATGTTCAAATGTTTGTTTTGATAAGCCTATTTTTTAACAATTAAATACAATTTGATTTCTTAATTATACTATTACTAAATTTCATTTCATTTTTTATGAGTAAATTGAATCAGGTAGTTTGTTATTATATAATTTTTTTGAGTACTACTGCAAATGTTACAATGTAGTATCTGTTCATTTGAAATTATATATTTATATATATATATATATATATATATATATATATATATATATATATATATAGATAGATAGATAGATAGTTAATATTTTTATAATCTAAGAGTAATAAAAAATCTCATAAAAAAAGATTTAAAAAAATATAATATATGGAAATAAATATATTTAATGAAACATTTAATAGCACAAAAATCTGGTTTATAATAGAAATCCAATTTATTTTTTGAAAACAGAAATCCAATTTATTAAAACATGACAAATTAAAAAAATACTTACACCAACATAAATGCAAACTAATTCAACATAACTTTCAAACTTTCTGAACAAATGTAATAAATAATTCACCAAATAACTCCA
The DNA here is from genome assembly GCF_003576645.1 of Ipomoea triloba. Taxonomy (NCBI): domain Eukaryota; kingdom Viridiplantae; phylum Streptophyta; class Magnoliopsida; order Solanales; family Convolvulaceae; genus Ipomoea; species Ipomoea triloba. The sequence continues at coordinate 2,634,137 of NC_044928.1, forward strand.
CCCTTGTTCAATTTCAAGGTTTTTCTATCTTCACAATTGATTTTGACTTCTTTCCAACATTGGATGAAAATGAATCATTCAAGGTACGTTTAATGCTGTTACTGGAAGATTCAGATCCAATTATTTCAACATCAACGTCTTTTTTGAGATCTTTTATTGGTGTTGTGACCTCACCACCTGAAGACAATTCCTATAAAAAAAATGTTTCTATAATTTATGTTGTCTAATATTTTCAAAGCTAAAAGAATAAATATAAACTTAGTTTATTATATAACAAAGATAAATTACCTCAACACTGTTATCTTGACCATGTTGGAATGTGGGAAAAGCATCTGAATCCTATATAATGAAAGTATATATATTATTTACTTTGTATTATTTAAAAATTAATTACAAATTAAATATGAGGTATTTCCAACCTGGCTCTCGAGCACCATACTATCACGAACTTTTGAAATAAGTCCTGGTTCACGACAAAGTTTCATTATGGTCCAAGATCCATAAAAATTTGATAGGTGCTCTGGCTTTACTTGAACCTTAAACAGAAGGGTTTGGTGAACTACAACATTCATTTCCGGGGGAAACGAATCCATTTCATCCTATACAATAAAGGATTTGAATTAGTATAATTCTAAAAAAATAAAAGAGAAGTTGAATATAATACAATAACAATTAGTTCTAACCTCCACATAAGATTTTTTTAATTCAGATGCAGATTTTCCAAATAAATCATTGCATTCACGATCCCATAGTTGGAAGGCTGCATTCCCAATCGCATCAGAGACTCTTATGGTAACTTTATATCTAAAGGTACCATTAGGCCAATATGTATTGCATTTCAAGCAATGAAAACGATTCAATGACGGTTCTAATTTTTTTATGCACCTATTACAGGATAAATAACACCAATCTCCAATATTTTGAAAAGCCACAATTTTGGCTTAACACCCAAAAGCTTCCAACCTATATGTTTACAATTACAAAAAATCAAATAGTAATTTGAGAAAGAATATTTATGATTTTAAATTTACNCTTGTGTTGACAATTGTAGTAAATTAAATATACACACCTCAGAAGCATCGTACAACTGACTAATATTCCGGATTGTCTCAGTGTTGATCTCATCTGCTATTGTAGATGATGATATTGTTGATGTACTAATTGAAACCTTTGGTGTAAGAGTCACATCCCCCCTTATAATTTTATTTAATATTATTCAAATTATATAAAAAGTATTAATAAAATTAAATATTCAAATTTAGTACGATTTAATGTTTCAAATTCAAAATATACGTACAATAATTTGAAATCAACAATTTGCTGACAATTATTATCCATCACAAGCTTAGTGGCACCAAATGTATTTATGATTGAAACCTCACCTAATGAATAAGATAACAAAGATTAACATTATAGGATGTTTTATATTTTTAATAAAAAATAATGTAATAAATTTACAAAGAATAACACGTGATGATGAAATTAGGTATTTACCATTATACATTTTTGCACGACACATCTGAATTATCAACACAACAGGTTCCGGATCTGGGTGGTCCACAAGTGGGAGCAATAAATCAACATATTGGTCCCAGAAAGTACATCTTAAAGTTTTTTCCCTGTATATAGTTGTTAAATAAATAATATTTATTTTCAAATATAGTAACATAAAAAAATAATAAAATTGTAATATATAAAAATAGATTTTAAACATTACTTACTCATGATCTTGAATAACAATCTCCATGAATCTTTTTTGTTTCCCAGAAACTAATGTAGTGCAAGGTGATTGCATAGATACAATAAAGCCAATCAAATCTATTTTAACAAATATATAACTGTAAATAATTAAATTAGATAACATATGCTAGAAGATGAAGTTATTGTATACAAAACAAATAATTCTGAATAAATTATATCTTCTGGTTTAAGTTGGCCAAACTCCTTGAATTTATAAATATTGTTTGGGAAACTGGTATCTGCATGTTCAATCACTTCTGTGCCCCGCATGGAACTGAGCATGTATTTGTGTTGAGTGGTTTTGAATGCCATAGAATTGTTGGAAACAATGAAATTATTTATTCCATATAAACATCCCTCATCAAGCATACACTTGAATTTTTCAACATGTAGTTGTTTGAATGTCAAGTGTATACGGGTACCCTGATATATTAATAATAAAAATGTCAAGTGTATACGGGTACCCTGATATATTAATAATAAAATAGGAATTGTGATACGGGTACCCTGATATATTAATAATAAAATAGGAATTGTGAATCGGGTACCCTGATATATTAATAATAAAATAGGAATTGTGAATGAATGTACCCAAAAAAAAAATAATAAAATAGGAATTGTGAATGAATGTACCCAAAAAAAAAATAATAAAATAGGAATTGTGAATGAATGTACCCAAAAAAAAACAAATTTTACCGATTTTTTCAATGCAAATAAAACATAAAACTTTGTATTAAAAAAAACAATGATATACAAAATTTTAAAAAGAAAGAAAAAAAAAACAAACTTAAAACAACAATTGATAAAGCCAAATAATAAATAATAAATAATAAATTATAAATTATAAATAATAATAATAATAATATAAACAAATTTGTAGAGGGGTTTATAGAACATATATATGAATATGAATTAGAAAATATATATTATACCTCTACATCTTCCAGCACAGATTCTAAGGTTGCAACTCTGTTGTTCTTTACTTCGTAAATACGAATCAATCGTACTATTATTGACCACTCAGTGTTGTAGGCGTTTATCTTATTGAGTGTAACAAAAGTAGGGGCCATTATAGATATAATTTTTTTGCTATGCTATGAGGCTATAGTAGTTCTAATATATAGTGAATGCTGTAAAATAAGTTGAATTCATATTGATTTATATAGTGGTATGAGATTTATTACATAAGAGATTTATTTGGAAAATAATAATAATAATTGATTAATTATTGATTGATTATTTATTAATTACAAATGAGTAAATATAATCCTTGACTGTATTCTAATTAGGTAAAATTAGGTAATTAGGGTGGTTGTTTGTTGGACTAAGTCAAATCGTAGAGTATAATGTGTATTTTCATTCCCGTACTTTTCTGTTTATAACCAATTTATTTATCTACTACACACGTTAATTCTTTTGATTCTGGGGCTGTGAACAACCAATTCCTCCTAATATGCAGTTATCAAAAACTAATAAAATGATTGATGTACAAATTATTCTTTGTGCATCTATATTTATATATATATCCTAATATGCAGTTATCAAAAACTAATAAAATGATTGCACAATTTCAGTCAATATCCATTTATATATAACCAGGCCATATATATGTTAATCTTATTAATTATGTTTTGATTCCGTTTGTGCATATATCCATAATAGTAACCAATGATCCAGCACCCATGCTTTCATCTTGAAACCTTCGGCCATTATCCACCTTTAATATCCATTATATTCTTTTTATTTAATTATATTAATTTATTATTTATGTTTTGACTAAAATGACCTCCAGGTTTTAGGGGGAAAAGCTTTCCAGGAACTTGTGTTATTATATATATATAGATATAGATATAGATATAGATATGAAGTGGAGACTAGCTAATTAATATATTACTCATTCTTTGTTTACTAATTAGAAGCGCATGCACATGCACGATACAAAAATGTTGAATAATAGGTGCTCAATCTAGGATGCACATGTACATCACATGCGATACATGTGAGTGAATATAATCCCTACACCGACCACGACTCGGAAGCTTCGGACGTGGAGAGCAGTTGCGGAAATTGCGCCGACAAGGAAATGGTTGAGCTGTTGTTCAACAACGGGAAGATCCTTCCGCTAATTAAGGATGCAGTTGACTTGATGATTCGGAGATGTTGAAAAGGCTTATGCAATGTTTCTCAACTACTTGAGCTGGAGGAGAGAATTTGTGCCCAAAGGCTCCATATCTCCCCATCTGGTAACTCTATGTTTAAGGCATGTCGAAATTTAAATTTTTTAATGAGTTTATTATCGAAATGATCCCTCAACTATTGTGAAATTATCAATTTAATGTTGGAGGAAGAAGATAATATATAGAGAAGGGCATTAGAGTCCATTACTATGAATGTAACCATCCCCATCTATCCCCATTAGTTTGTATATAACAGACCATTTAGTTGAGACTTAAGGTCAGACTTTTCATTTCATTCTGTAAGTCCATTGCTATCAATAAACATTTCACAAGTCCTGCTTTCCCCTTGTTGTACGTGTGAGGAATTCCAACATGGTATCAGAGCTCGCCGGCAAGGGAGCTGTGCCGTCGCAGCTTCCAGAATCGGCGAGTCGACGCCTGGAGATAGCTCACCATTCTGATCGCTTCCGTCAACAGATTCGTAGAGGATCGTTACTCTACAGAGGAGTAACAAAAATGAAGTCTAACAACGCTAATAGCTGTCAACTCCAACTCCTGCTTTTCTTGTGTTTGAACAAATCTTAACAAGGCAGCTAAATCCTCTATGAAATTGCATTCCTTCTACAACTCGTAGACTGTTTTCATAATTTTTCCCTTCTTCTAGAGTCACAACTCCCTTCCTACCAACTTTGGTCATGGTTTCAACAATCATATTTCTCACTTCATAGTTGTTCCCAACACTCACTGCAACCACATCTACTAGTTCATTGTCTTCCACCTCTTTTGACATGTTTTTCAGCTCAGACATTAAATATAGGGTCATACACAGCCAAACATTAATATTGATAACTATTCCAATTCCATCCTATTACCAAACATCCAAAATACTTTCACCAAAATCCATTACCATTACCATCACCAAGTATTTGATTTTCATTTCCATTCCGATTCCCAAGTGCAAATCAAATACATCGGCCTTTAAATTATTTCTCATCCCCTTGGGGAGGGTACTGTTTTCAGGGCAGTTAGAACACTAAAACCCTTTACACAACTAACTTATGCAGTATGCACAATCAAACTCCCATTTTGTGTATGTGAAAGGACTTTAATTTCTCACGAGTAACTGCTATTGCTTCAAGGTGCAAGCTAAGGTTCGACTTGTTTACTGTGAGCAATTAATTAACATTCAAATTAGGTAGACACATCTTATGCAATAGAAAATATGTTTTATGTTTACAATTAAGGTAAACAGATAAACTTCTTACATGGCTTTACAATAATCAATCACGTACTCTATCAACTTCCTTCAGAGCATCCCACCCTTTTGCTATGAACTCCGCTGCGTCCTTGTTTCTGCTGTGCACCCCCAGCTCACTGAATGTATCAGATATATTCTTTTTCCACGTATATATAGAAATTGAATCAAATAATTATAAAAAAAAAAAAGAAAAAAAAAAGCAATCAAACAGAAAATACAGACTGGATTAGTGTCCAGAATTAACTCCATAAAAGCACTTGCTAGTTGCCCATATACTTTTTCAGGGTAGCAATTTGTATAAAATAATAGCACAACCAGGCATAGTGAAAAATCAGAAAAGAAAATCAATAATTAACATCCACTAGAATGCAGTGAAAAATATTCATGGCAATGAAGCCTCTCTTTGAGGCAATAACTCAAACACTTCCAAATGGCATAAACAAAACAAAAACTGACCGCTAACATTTCAACATTACATGATGAAAAATTGAAGCTCGGCTGTAGAAGCCGTAATAATCAGAATGACGCGGTTTCACTCTTTGAAAATGGAAGGCAAAGCCAAATGTAGCTATCTTAGGATAGCCTCATACATCATATCCTTCTTCTTCTTCTTCTGATTTTTCTAATTCTTCCATTTTTTTACACTGTGATTCATCATAGCAATTGGATCAATAATGGACAACGGAACCAAGAACATGAAACCAGGTGAGAAAAATGAAATATTAAACAGATTTTGCAAAGAAAATAAACAAAACAATGAAAGAGAAACAGATGGAACATACCCACAATTCCTTGCTGTCAACAATAATGCGAGGTACCCAAAATCTGTTGCCCCCCATCTCTTCTAGATACCTCTTGGCAGATGTGGCAACAGAAGGAGGACATTGCTCCAACTTAATTAAAGAGAACGGGCTCTTTATTGCAGGAGGAGGGATCTCTTCTAGAGAATAACAACGTTTTAAGAATATGAACATGAGCTTTGGGAAAAGATTACTAGTATTGGCTACCCATTGCTCAAGACTTCTGGCTTCAACCTCCAATTCTTCTAATTCAAGGAATTCTCCTACAACCACTTCCCACACTCTGCCATAGAAAGCATTCTCTAGTTTCAGCACCTTAAGCTTCGGTCGGTAACTGCCTAATTACCCTTAAAAACTTCACTGGAAAATTAGTACCACTCAACCTCAACTTCTTCAATTTTGTAGGAAAATCAAGCCACTCTAAAAGGGTAATACAACCAACTGGAACCATAACCGTTCGAGCCTCCAACCATAATAAATTCCCAAAATTCTCCAGAATGATGATACGATTTCTGCAACCAGGCACTAAGGCCCGTCTTTATACACAACTTTCAATTTTCTTATGCATGGAAACCTGTTATAATACACTTCTTCTTTCCTAAAATGAATTGGCATTGCACAAACTAATGTTTGCAAATGCTCTTTAACCATGCTTGGAGGATCTATCATATACATATCCCCAAGTTTGAGGTGCCTTAAATGTTGCGGCTCCCAAATTTTGGATGGCAAATGAAGAGTACGTGCTCCAAGTGTTGATCGTCCATCAATGCCAGAAAGAATAAGTGTTTGCAAATTTGAATTACTTGATACTACATCATCAAAACTCTCAAACCACTGTGGTATCGAAAGATATCTTAAAAAAACTAAATTCCTTAAGGGCAATAATGACACTCTTTTGAGTATTAGAGATTCACTCAAATCTAAAATTCTTAAATGTTTGTGATGGAACAAAGAAAGCCTATAAGCTGCTGATCAAGAACTGAAGTTGAGATCCTGTTAGTCTGTTATGGCCTAACTGCTAGTCTGTTAAGCCTAAAGGGCTCTTCTGTAGTTTCCCTTACCTCAGTTAGTTGTAACCGTCTCATGTCTAGTATATAGGTGAGCTTCTGTTCACTCTCAAATGTATCTTTCATACACTTCTCACTGTAAGATTCAGACAATCATCAATACAACTTCTATTGCCATTGTTATGAACTGAGTACTTCATCATGGTATCAGAGCTCCATCGCAGCTATGCCGCAACGGTTATGGCGGAAGATGGTGAAGCATATTCGATCGGACAACAAGCAGGAGGTCCTTCGAATCAGAATTCGAATCCATTTCAGCGGGCAGACGAATTTGAAGATCCCTTATATTTGCACGTTACTGAGAATCCAAGCATGATTCTCGTCTCGCCACCACTGTCAGAAACCAATTACGCTTCCTGGAGTAGATCAATGAGGATAGCATTGGAAGTCAAAAACAAATACGGATTTGTAGATGGAAGTATTGCGATGCCGGCAGAAAACGATCCTAAGCTCGCAATTTGGAGAAGATGCAATAACATTGTGTGTTCATGACTGTTCAAGTCCCTCAGCCCTACAATTGCAGAAGGTGTCCTCTATTTTGAGATCGCAGCACAGATATGGAGTGCTCTAAAGAAGAGATACTCCCAAGTCGATCCTCACAAAATTGCAGAGTTACAGAACGAAATCTACAGATGTTCACAAGGTAACCTGTCAATCAATGAATATTTCACTAAGAGTAATGCTTTGTGGGTGCAATTGAATGCTGTGAGACCTATTCCTGCTTGTGAATGTGTACCTAAGTGCTCATGTACTCTTGTGAGTAAAATTCAGAAAGAAAAGGAAGAAGATCAGATTATCAGGTTTTTAGAAGGCCTGAATGAAGAATATGAGAACATCAAATCAGAGATCCTTGTTATGGAACCCATTCCAACCATGGAGAAGGTGTTAAACATGACCCTAAAAATGGAGAGAAAACTCAAGAACTCACTCAACATCAAAGGAAGTGAATTAGTTCAGGCTAATACAACACAGAATAGTCAAGTGCATTACACTGATGAACATTCTATGGTGGCAGCCTCAACCCCTTACAACAAGAAGAAATTCAACAATGGTTCAGGAAAGAATGTTCCTAAGTGCATATTTTGTGGAATGTTAGGTCACACCATTGAAAAGTGCTACAAAAAGCACGGGTATCCCCCTGGTTGGGTTGCAGGTTACAAATCCAAGGGGAGACAGAATCAAGAACCACAACAGAGTTATAACTCTCATGCTTCTGTCAACCAAATTGCAGATGTAGGCCTCTCTACTGAACAACTTCACAAACTTATGTCACTGCTGCAAAATCAGAACCAAGGAAATCAGGCCTCAACCAGTGCAGCTGTATCAGTTACTAACACTGGACTCAAACCTGATTTCAGAGACTCTATGGAGAATAATCACAATGAAGGCAGGTCAATTTCTGATTCCTATGTTAATGCTGTTCTAAATTCCTCAAATATTTGGATCTTAGATTTAGGGGCAACTGATCATATTGTCTGTTTTTTGGAATTTTTTGACACTTATCATGCTGTTCATGGAATCATGGTTAAATTACCTAATGGGGATGCAGTAAAGGTTACTCACATAGGACATATCAGATTACACATGGACATAGTGTTGCAAAATGTGTTGTTTATTCCATCTTTTACTTTCAACATTATATCTGCTAGCAAAATGACAAGGCAATCAAACTGTGAAATCATTATAAGGGCTGATTCTTGTAAACTCCAGGGGCATCTTGGAATAATGGATGGTTTTGCTAGTGAGAAAGATGGTTTGTACCTGATCAACAGTCCCCCTGCCAAGAAGAGGACCTGTTTTTCTAGTGATAGTCTCAATTCTGTTTGTAATAATCTCTCCATAGAGCTGTGGCACAATAGATTAGGCCACATCCTGTGAACAAGATACAGTTGTTGAAAGGAATAAAACCTGTGTTTTCTCATAAGTGTAGTTCTGATCTTGTGTGTGAAACTTGTCATTTTGCTAAACAAAGAAGGTCAAAATTTCCCACTAGCACAACCACAGTAGAAAACAACTTTGATTTGATCCATATGGATGTTTGGGGACCATTTGCTGTGGCTTCTTTGAAAGGAGAACACTATTTTCTGACCATTATAGATGAGCATACTAGATTCACATGGCTGCACCTAATGAAGCATAAATCAGAGGTCAGGTCCATATTTCAGAATTTTTTTAATCATGTATGGACTCAATTCACAGCTAAAATCAAAGTGGTTAGGACAGACAATGGAGGTGAATTCATGTTAAGCAGTTTTTTCAATGAAAAAGGAATTATACATCAAAAATCATGTGCCTACACACCCCAACAGAATGGAGTGGCAGAAAGAAAGCATCAGCATATTTTGAATGTTGCCAGGGCTTTAAAATTTCAGTCAGGAATATCAGATGAATTTTGGGGCCATTGTGTCTTACATGCTTCATTCCTAATTAACAGGCTGCCCACTGAAGTCCTTAATGGAAACAGTCCATTTCAAGTATTATTTGATAAAGATGTGGATTATAGTCAGCTCAAATCTTTTGGTTGTCTATGCTTTGCTGCAACTGTCTCTCCTGGAAGAAATAAGATGCAGTCCAGGGCTAGAAAGTGTATATTTCTTGGTTTCCCAGCCACTATAAAGGGATATATACTATATGATTTGGCTAACAAAACTGTTTTTGTGTCAAGGGATGTTAATTTCTATGAGCAGATCTTTCCCTTTAAAATCAAGGAAGGAATCCCAGGGCTTGATCTCAATAATGCTGATAAAGTGTTCAACCCCCCTTTGCCCATGATCCCCATTGAAACAGAAGTAGGCCTGTGGGAACCAGCAAGGCAACAAGTCAGTCATGGAAATCAGAATCACAGACTCTTTGATGAGCCAGTTGATGGCCACTTACCAAATCATTCTGTTGAACAATCAACTCCCAGTTCTGTTGATCAGCCACTCCTTGAAGAAGAATTACCAGAAATTCATGATGAGCAGCCACAGTCTGAAAATCAGCTGTCAGTTGGTCACAATGATCAGCCACAGCCCAGAAGATCAACTAGAACAAGGACTATTCCTCACAGATTACAGGACTACATATGTCATTCCACAAAGGTAATCTCTGATGATAACAGAACCTCACCACACTCTATTGATAAAGTGATTTCCTATGACAATTTGTCTCCCAGCCATAAGATTTGTGCATCTTCCATCACTTCTGAACATGAGCCTCAATCATACAAGGAGGTTGTCAAGAGTGAGGAATGGAGGCAAGCTATGCAAGCTGAAATAGAAGCCTTGGTCTACAATAAAACCTGGATCTTGACAGACTTACCAGCAGGAAAAACCCCTATTGGGTGCAAATGGGTATACAAGGTTAAGCATAGAGCAGATGGCTCTATAGAAAGGTACAAGGCTAGGTTAGTTGCCAAGGGATACACTCAGCAACTAGGAGTGGACTACATTGAAACTTTCTCTCCTGTTGCTAGAATGACAACAATTAAAACATTTCTGGCAGTGGCTATTGCAAAAGGATGGGATATTCAGCAGCTTGATATAAACAATGCATTCCTACATGGAGACCTAGAGGAGGAGGTGTACATGGTACTGCCCCTAGGGTTTCAAACAGACAATTCCAATCAGGTTTGCAGGCTAATGAGGTCCCTGTATGGTTTGAAACAAGCAAGTAGACAGTGGAATGCAAAACTGACTAAAGCTTTACAGGATAATTGTTTTCAACAGTCTTCAGCAGATCCCTCATTGTTTACTAAACAGTCAGGAAAATCCTTTATTGCATTACTGATATATGTAGATGACATACTTGTGGCAGGTACAGACTCAAATCAGATCATGGAACTTAAACAGCTGCTGGACAGATCATTTAAAATCAAAGACCTTGGCAACCTAAACTACTTCTTGGGAATTGAGGCATTTAGAAACTCTGAAGGCATCAATATCTGCCAGAGGAAATACACTCCGGAAATTTTGAAGGAAAATGGATTCTTGGAAGCAAAACCTTCAAAAACACCATGTGTGCCTGGTCACAAACTCAACAGTCTAGAAGGAAATCTTCTTGAGCAGCCTGAGATTTTCAGAAGACTGGTTGGAAAATTGCTATACCTAACCAACACCAGGCCAGACATAACATTTGCAGTGCAGCAATTAAGCCAATTTGTGGAAAAGCCAAGGGATACTCATCTAGCTGCAGCACACAGGGTGCTGAGATAACTTAAAGGATCACCTGGAAAAGGCCTATTATACCCTGCAAATCATAACATCAAACTGTAGGGCTTTTCTGACTCAGATTGGGCAAATTGCACAGAGAGTAGAAAATCAATAACTGGTTACTGCATCTATCTTGGGGGTTCATTGGTGTCATGGAAGACTAAGAAGCAAGCCACTGTATCTAGATCCTCCTCAGAAGCAGAATACAGGGCATTAGCTTCTACAACTTGTGAAATCCAGTGGCTCATCTATCTGTTGGCAGACCTCAAAGTGGAGGTAAACAACCCTGTGACCCTATTTTGTGATAATAGCTTTGCAATCGCAATAGGGGAAAATTATGTGTTCCATGAACGCACAAATCACATCGAAATTGACTGCCATGTGGTCAGACAAAAGGTCCATGAAGGGACAATCAAACTCCTAAGCATAACCTCTCATAATCAGGTAGCAGATGGATTTACTAAAGCCTTGACTAAACCACTATTTGACAAGTTTCATGCTAAGCTGGGCCTTCAAGACATTCATGCTCCAGCTTACGGGGGGATGATGGAACAAAGAAAGCCTATAAGCTGCTGATCAAGAACTGAAGTTGAGATCCTGTTAGCCTGTTATGGCCTAACTGCTAGTCTGTTAAGCCTAAAGGGCTCTTCTGTAATTTCCCTTACCTCAGTTAGTTGTAACCGTCTCATGTCTAGTATATAGGTGAGCTTCTGTTCACTCTCAAATGTATCTTTCATACACTTCTCACTGTAAGATTCAGACAATCATCAATACAACTTCTATTGCCATTGTTATGAACTGAGTACTTCATCAGTTTGAAAGCTATAAACCTTTCAAAACCTCCTTGAAAGACAAAAAAGGAGCGAGGGATATTTGAACTAAACAACACATGATAGTCCAAACTATGTGAGCGTAAACTTAACCAGCGACACGAATTTGCGAGTATGTCTAATGACCATCCAATACACTGTTTAGTATTTGCTGCGCATAAAAGACCTTCTTTTTGAGCTTGTCGGATGCAAAAGCTATGCATGTCAATATGTATCTCACAAGTCTTTGGTCTGGAATTGAAACCATCAGTTCTGACTAGTCCTCTACTTTTAAAATCATTTAAGTACATGTAACCTATATCTTCTAATGGAAAATACCCCAGTGGCTTCACAAATCCTTCAGCAATCCATAACTTAATAAGTCTTTTCACATTGATTTGACTGTGTTTTGGAAAGACCACAAAATATAAAAAATAAACTTTTAAATGTTGTGGCAAACGATTGTAAATGTTGGTAAGCTTACTTGAGTGCTGTGTATGTCTATGGAGAATTCCCAATGACAGTAATTCTTTCTCAATCTTCTTCCATTCCTTCAATGTGCAGTTGCATTTAGATAGACGGTCTGCAACCGTAACATTTAGATAGACGGTCTGCATTCCTCAACAAGATGCTTCCCAATTTCTTCAAGTTTAGGTGTGATATGATGTTTAAGAGAAAATCTGTGGGAAAATAGAACCCAACTCTCATTGTCATTTAGGTAAGGCAGGTAATGGATGATATACCGATCTTCGGTGGTGATGTACTTAGCCACATCCGTGAAAAGAGTGGTTAGCAATATCCAACTTCCATTTGAGTCAACGGGAAAACATTGGTGGATATCATCCCAAATCTGAGTGTTAGGGACATCATCCAAAACAATGAAATATTATGTTTTGCATTTCTTCAAGTGTTTGTGCAGTTGGTGTTTTAGTTGAGAAACAGTGCTTCCCTGCAGCATGCCATTGAAGGGGGCCCGGGGTGGCCTCATTGATTGAAGAAGGTTGCACAGTAGCTGTTGCACATTCCCATTGTATCTTTGCCCAATAGTAACCCAGGCTTGAATGTCAAAATGTGATACAACTGCATTGTCTGTGTACAGTTTTTTACAAAAAGCAGTCTTTCCAATGCCTGGGACTCCAACAATTGTGAATACATTTCGTTCTAGAGAAAATGTATCAAGGAGATCATCCATTGTCCATTTAAAGTCAGAGTCACGACCAACCATTATTATATCCTCCTCCTCGTCAATGTTGTGAGGGTGCGAAGAAGCTGCAGCTTCTGACCAACCAATCAACGGAAGAGAACCTTCATTGTTGATAAGCTTCAGCAACTCTTCTGCCTCCTTTTCTACTTGTTGCAAGGTTCGATGGAGATGGAATTCCCCTTGATGAGCTTTTTGTTGAAGGATGCTTGTGAGTTGTATTTCGATGGCATCTTCAGCTTTCAGTGCAAACTCTCTGATTTTGTTGTGCAGATGTCGCCGGATTGGAGCACCACCCACAGCTTTGTTGTATTCCTTCTTCACAAAGCCTTCCATATAAGAAAGCTTCTGAAACACAGATTTCATTAATGGCTTTTCATCGTCATGAAGAAGAGACACTCTGTGGTTGGGTTGCAAAAATTCAAGCTTAATTGTAGCCTTCAGAGAAGTCAATGCAACACAAGCCATTTCTCTTTCTCTCTGTATGTTTCTCTCTCTTAAGTCTGATAGATCTGCTTGTTTTAGAGTGATTAAGAAGGTAGATAGCAAAAGACGTCGTGGTCTAGTGAGATCCGGTGGTTCGAGCCTCAGTGGAGACAACTCACTTAGAAGTGTGCGCAATTGCAATATGGGATGCTACTTCATTTGTAAAAACTTTTAAATTATAAATTTATTCTACAATTATTAATTATAAAAACTATTGCACATGCGATACCGAATACAAAAATGTCCAATAAACAAAAATTGGAGGAGGTGAAATTATATATATTCCTCAATTTCACTGCTTTTTTATACACTCTTAAAAACTCAAGCTGAATTACTGCAATGAGAGAAGTGAATGCAACGCAATCCAATAGTAGGGGATGGAAGAAAAATAATTTTTATGATTACTAAATGATTTGAATCCAATAGTAGGATAGTAAAAGTAGGCACACAAACATAATGACAATGGATATCAAATCCGATAGTGGAGCGAGTATAAGTACCTCCAACCAAAGTAACCTTAGTTCATTGCAGGTTCGTGGTCTTCCATGGTATACTTCCATGATCTCAATAAAATTGGATTCGAAGCATACTGAAACTGAATGTATACTTTTACTTTCCATCCAAGCTATCATCTTCAGGCATTCAGCCTTCTTGTGCCCATGTTTGTTACAAAGATAGCATTTCTGCACTTTCTGAACAACACCTTGCACCTTCATAGGATGCTTGCCCTTCTTTTACTTTTAGACTTGCTGCCATTATCACTGACATCATAACTGTCACCATTATAGCGTGATACAATAGTGTTCATTGCAACCTTTTATCTTACATATCAATTGCCTTGAGTTAACAAACCTTTATTCAAACTATGATATATAAACCTTAAGTTTGTATTTAAATCCGCCTTTGGGTCAAATTTAAATACAATGTCAATTTACCGACATGCATCATCCACATATACTTGAATGAGATTATTCATCAAGTTCAAATTTAATATATAGGCCATCTTTGGACATGCGCTACATATTAACAAAACAGGAATCATAATCTCCTAAATTGTCATTAATCACATGTCTGATCCACCTTTGGGTGACCGCTAGAACCATGTGTTAATGATCACAAATGTTTATCAATCCTTAGTGTCATTCAATGATGCAAAATATCATGTGTATAATAAACATTTGTAAACATAAATAATTATTTAGTTATTACCTTGAGTGGGCCACTTTGGTGACTAACGCACTCGCCTTATGCTAATAATTCATTTATGTGAATAAACCTTAATTTATGTTGTAAACATAAACATAAATGATTATTTAGCTATTTATCATGAGTGGGCCGCTTTGGCAACTAACACACTCGCCTTATGCTAATAAATCATTTATGCGAATAAACCTTAATTTATATGTCGTTCTATTATAACATATAAATTAAGAGTGGATCAAATCTCCATCCATAATTTATCCTTTATATATATATATGAGCCCAGAATTTAAAGCTAGTCCAAATGCTTTAAACAAACCGTAAGGGCCCAAATTTATATATAATCCCTTATATTTTAAGCCCCAAATTAAATGATCCTAAAATTTAAAGCAAGTCCATAATACCTTAAATAACTCAAATAGGCTCAAATTAATTGGTCCAACAAAATAATCAATCATTTGTCTTTTCCTCTTCATACCTCCCACGGAGCCAGCCGAAAAATAGAGAAGCTCCACCGTATGCCCTCCGCCGTGAGAACCCAACTACGCCACCATAGCCATTTGTGACTCCAAGTTTGATTCCATTGCAGTAGTTGATTCCAACATTCATACAAACAATCCAGTAATAGGAGTACACATACGCAATATCGATTCCAGAAACCAACCAAATTAACTTATATATAATCAAATAGTACATGTATATGTTTGTTGGTTTCAATTGATTTTGATTCCACGAACATATTTATGGTGAACAAGCCTTAATTTATATGTCGTTCTCTTATAACATATAAACCATTATTAATAGTGTCAAACCATATAACACATAAATCATATACAACAACGGGTAATATGGAAAATGTATATAATTAGACCGTACGTACACAGCCATTTAACATATATGTTATTACACAAATATTCCATTTATTATTTGGAATAAAACATATATATACAGTACGCAACCACAAAACATATATACATATAAACCAGTATATACAGAGTTCCAGCTTGATTAATTATGCCAAAACATCTTAAAGTTGATCATTACTTGTTCTGGCTTGCACTGTAATCTGTATAATATTTTGAGAGTCCATACTCCGTAAAAACCATCCATATCCTTATAATTAAAAATCCCCAAATGTCATGAACTATAATTTTAGTAATTAATCAATTTACAAGTAGGCTCTGATACCAAATGTTAATTAAAACCTTTATGCACTTATAACTTGAATGCGGAAGCATAAGTAATAATGAACCGCATGTAAATCAAATTAATCAACTAAACAATGTTCATGATTATGAATCTTTAATTAAAACATAAATAAAGATAAAGACTTACGCCAAAGGCTTTGTGGTCAAGTGGCATGAAGTGATTCTTCCTAGTGGGAAGTCATGGGTTCGAGCCTTAGTGGGGAATGGGGGAACCTTTATTATATATGATGAAATGATCACGAATCAGCTGTTGTAACCACCAGCCAGTTACAACCAGCCAGTTACAACCAACTCATGGAACAGTTTCTTTCTCCTGCTCTCTCTGTAATTTTTCACTTAAAACAATAATAATGCAGAATTCCTTTCTCCATCACTTTCTCTCCCTACTCTCATATCTGTAGCTTGTAGTTCCCTTCTTGCTCTCAACATGGTATCAGAGCGACGAACCTACGCAGCTGCAGTTGTAACAGGAAGTGTTTTCGAAGATGAAGACGCGGCGACGAATGAGACAGCAACAGGAACTCCAGTCGCTCGCCCTAGCTCGAACACAGATGAGTTTGAAGATCCTCTGTATGTTCACATCACAGAGAATCCAGGTTTAATCCTGGTTTCACCTCTCCTAACTGAACATAATTACACCTCCTGGAGTAGATCTATGAAGATAGCCTTGGAGGTGAAGAACAAATTCGGCATGGTTGACGGAACAGTTCCGAATCCAGGCCAGTCAAGTCCGAGATACGCAATGTGGAAGAGGTGCAATTCCATTGTGAAATCGTGGTTGCTGAAATCGATGAGTCCTACGATCGCAGATAGCATCATGTATTTCGAACACGCAGCTGATATGTGGAATACGCTCAGGAAAAGGTATTCTCAATCTGATCCTCATAGGATTGCAGAACTTCAAAATGATATCTATAAAAATACACAAGGCAATATGACTGTGAATGAATATTTTACAAAGTGTAATGCCTTGTGGGAACAGCTGAATGCAATGAGGCCAATTCAGCTGTGTGAATGTATGCCTAGATGTTCTTGTAGCCTTATGACCAGAATGCAAAAGGAAAGGGAAGATGATCACATCATTCGATTTTTAGAAGGCTTGAATGAGGAATTTGAGACTGTGAAATCTGGTGTGTTAGTTATGGATCCTATTCCGGAAATGGAAAAGGTGCTTAATATGACCTTGAAAGTTGAAAGGAAGATCAAAGGTTCTATAAGCCAGAAAACAGTTGAGATCAGTAAGTCAAATGCTATTCAGAACAATCAGTCTGCAAGTGAAGAGAATGTTGTGGCATTTTCAGCATCAAATAATAAGAAGAGATTCAATAGTAATGGGAAGAATGTGCCAAAGTGTACCTTCTGTGGAATGATGGGCCACACCATTGACAAATGCTATAAGAAGCATGGATATCCCCCCGGTTGGGGAGCAGGGTACAAAACTAAAAACAGACAAGCTGGAGATGCACAACAGGCTCCTAATGCTTCCATTAATCAGGTGGGTGATATAGGCCTGTCTGCTGATCAGTTTCAGAGACTTTTGCTTGTTTTGCAGAATCAAAATCAAGGAGGTCAAACTTCAAACACTGCTGCTGTCACCATGGCCAGTTCTGGAATAAGGACAGATTTCAAAAACATTTCAAAGGAGTCCAATGAAGGCAGGTTTATATCTAACTTCCATGTTAATGCCATATTAAATTCCCCTACTACTTGGATATTAGACTCAGGAGCATCAGATCATATTACTTGTTCTTTAAAATATTTTGAAACCTGTCATAAAGTCCATGGAGTGTTTGTGAAGTTGCCAAATGGTGAATCAGTAGCTGTCTCACACATAGGGAATATCAGACTTTGTTTGAATATATTGTTGAAAGATGTGCTGTATATTCCATGTTTCACATTCAATATCATCTCTGCTAGTAAATTGACTAAACAATCAGATTGCATCATCACTGTGAGGGCTGATTCTTGTACCATTCAGGGTCCTCTTGGGATGATGGCTGGTTTTGCTAGAGAAAAGGATGGATTATACCTGATTAATGAGCCTCCCATTACTGCTGAGAAGAAATTTAGTTGTGATGTTGCTTTTAATACTCAATGTAATGCCCTATCTTTAGAATTGTGGCACAACAGATTGGGGCATTATCCCCTGAATAAAATACATTGTTTAGATGGAATAAAACTCACACATGGTTGCAAATACTCTGATGTTATCTGTGATGTATGCCACCTTGCTAAGCACAAGAAGAATACATTTCCTATTAGTGTTTCCAAAGCTGTTAACTGTTTTGACTTAATACACATGGATGTTTGGGGTCCCTTTGCTATTGCCTCTCAGCAAGGTGAACACTATTTTCTAACAATTGTGGATGATCACAGTAGATTTACTTGGCTACATTTAATGAGACATAAGTCAGAAGTCAAGACCAAGTTTCAGAACTTTTACAATTATGTGCTCACACAGTTTTCAGCAAAGATCAAAACAGTGAGAACAGACAATGGTACTGAGTTCATAATGAGTTCATTCTTTGGTGAAAAAGGAATTGTTCATCAAAAGTCATGTGCATACACACCTCAACAAAATGGGGTTGCAGAAAGGAAACACCAACACATTCTAAATGTGGCTAGGGCTTTGAGGTTTCAGTCTGGTTTATCTATAAACTTTTGGGGTCATTGTGTGCTACATGCCTCTTACCTTATCAATAGGTTACCTACTGCTGTTCTTGATGGAAAAAGTCCCTATGAGTTGCTATTCAAGAAGAGCATAGATTACAATCATCTAAGGGCCTTTGGTTGTTTGTGTTTTGGAGCCACCACATCACAAGGGAGAAACAAAATGCAAGCAAGGGTCAGAAAATGCATTTTTTTGGGTTTCCCTGCCAATATAAAGGGCTATCTATTATATGATATGGCAGATAAATCTTGTTTCATTTCAAGAGATGTCCAATTTTATGAGCAGACATATCCTTTCAAACAGGAGGGTGTGCAAAGTGAAAGTGATACATCTGAGAGGTTAAAGTTTAATCCTGTGTTACCTTTGGTTCCTACTATTGTTGAAGCAGACATCACACCACTACTGGTCACAGAGGAACAAACCAACTCAGGTAGGGTGTCACCCAACATTAACAGTGAGAGAGATGCTTCATATGATGGACAGATTGATGAACCAATTATGGAAAGCCATAATGATACAGAAAACAGTCCTCCTCTTGAACCTGTCTTGGAAAACAACAACATTGAGATTGATTCAACAGAAGAAGAAACCAATCACAATCAGCCAAGGAAATCAGACAGAATAAGAAAGCCACCTGCTAGATTGCATGACTATTATTGTCAATCTATGTTTAAGGGCAATTCAGGTGTTAAGACATCTCCACATACAATTGACAGGTTCATATCATATGCACACTTACCTCCTAGCCACAAGACATGTGCCTCATCTATTGCATCAACCTATGAGCCACAATCATACAATGATGCAGTTAAATATGAGCCATGGAGAAGAGCTATGAAGGCTGAAATAGAAGCCCTAATTGAGAACAAGACATGGACCCTAACAGACTTACCTGCAGGGAAATCTCCAATTGGTTGCAAATGGGTATACAAAGTTAAACACAAAGCAGATGGATCTATAGAGAGGTATAAGGCTAGATTGGTTGCAAAAGGATATACTCAGCAGCTGGGGGTTGATTATATTGAGACATTCTCTCCTGTTGCAAGAATGACAACAATAAGAACTTTTTTGGCTGTTGCTGTTGCAAAAGGATGGGACATCCAGCAGCTAGATATTAACAATGCTTTCCTACATGGGGATTTGGAAGAAGAGGTTTACATGTCCTTACCTCCTGGCTTTCAAAGCAACAATTCTAACCAAGTTTGCAGACTACTTAGGTCTCTATATGGGCTTAAACAAGCTAGCAGACAGTGGAATGCCAAACTGACAACTGCTTTACTAGCTACTGGTTTTAAGCAGTCCACAGCAGACCCATCTTTGTTTACAAAATCATCACATACTTCCTTTATTGCTGCCCTTGTGTATGTTGATGACATTTTGGTTGCAGGAACAGACTCAAACATGATTAGCAGCTTGAAACAATTCCTGGATGAGTCTTTCAAAATTAAGGACTTGGGTCAGTTGAATTACTTTCTAGGCATTGAGGCATTCAGAACCCCAGCTGGGCTAAACCTATGCCAAAGGAAATATGCCATGGAGATACTGCAAGAGAATGGTTTTTTGGACTCAAAACCAGCACACACACCTGCCACTCCTGGACAGAAGTTGAATAATTTGGAAGGAAAACTCCTGGAAAATCCAGAAATATATAGAAGGTTGGTTGGGAAGTTGCTATATCTCACAAACACTCGGCCCGATATCTCCTATGCTGTTCAACAACTCAGCAAATTTGTTGACAAGCCTAGAGATGCACATCTCACTGCTGCTCATAGAGTATTGAGGTACCTCAAAAGCTCTCCTGGAAAAGGATTATTCTATCCTGTAGGATCCACTGTTGCTTTACAAGGATTTTCTGATTCAGATTGGGCAACATGTGAAGAAACCAGGAGGTCTATCTCTGGTTATTGTGTCTACCTTGGGCAGTCCCTCATCTCTTGGAAAGCAAAGAAGCAAGTAACAGTGTCAAGATCATCATCTGAAGCTGAATACAGAGCCCTTGCTTCCACAGTGTGTGAAATTCAATGGCTCCTCTACCTTCTAGCTGATCTGAACATGAAATCTGACAATCCCGTTGCTCTATTCTGTGACAGTCGCTCTGCCATTGCCATTGGAGAGAATCATGTCTTCCATGAGCGTACTAAGCACATTGAAATTGACTGTCATGTTGTCAAGCAAAAGATTCAAGAAGGGAAAATAAAGCTGCTGTCCATCTCATCTCAAAGACAGATTGCTGATGGATTCACCAAAGCACTGCCGAAGCCAACATTTGATGCATTCCATTCTAAGCTGGGCCTTCAAGATCTTCATGCTCCAGCTTACGGGGGGGTGATGAAATGATCACGAATCAGCTGTTGTAACCACCAGCCAGTTACAACCAACTCATTCCATGTACATATATAAACAGTTTCTTTCTCCTGCTCTCTCTGTAATTTTTCACTTAAAACAATAATAATGCAGAATTCCTTTCTCCATCACTTTCTCTCCCTACTCTCATATCTGTAGCTTGTAGTTCCCTTCTTGCTCTCAACAATATAAATCAATGTTAGGAAAAAACATTGGCGGATATCATCCAAAACAATGAAATATCTTTTGCATTTCTTCAAGTGTTTGTGTAGTTGGGTCTTTTAGTTGAGAAACAGTGTTTCCCTGCGTGTCAATTTCTTCATTGAGGGGGGGTGGCCTCATTGATTGAAGAAGGTGGCACAGTAGTTGTTGCACATTCCCATTGTATCTTTGCCCAATAGTAACCCAAGCTTGAATGTCGAAATATGATACAACCTCTTTGTCTGTGTACAGTTTTTTACAAAGAGTAGTCTTTCCAATGCCTGGGACTCCAACAATTGTGAATACACTTCGTTTCCGATATATCTCAGCAAGACGGAGAAGATCCGCTGTCAATGAAAAGACATGGTTATGACCAACCATTATTATATCCTCCTCTTCCTCCTCAAACTGTGAAGAAGCTGCAGCTTCTAACTAACCAATCAACGGAAGAGAATCATTGTTGATAAGCTTCAGCAACTCTTCTGCCTCCTTTGATACTTTTTGCAAGGTGAGATGGAGATGGAGATGAGCTTTTTGTTGAAGTTGAAGGATGTTTTTGAGTTGTATTTCGATGGCATCTTCAGCTTTGAGTGCAAAGTCTCTGATTTTGTTTAGCAGATGTCGTCGGATTGGAGCACCACCCACAGCGTGTGAAGAGTAGGAATGAATTGATTTCATTTATGCTTTACACTGAAGGTATATATAGCACTATACAAAAGGAAGTTACAACAGAATCAAAACTAAAGCCTAAAGAATAGTAAATAACAAAATCATCTAAAGACTAGTTCAGACTATGGGTTTAACATGCCCCCGCAAGATGGAGGATCCATCGGAGACTCCAATCTTGGACCGAAAAAGTTGAAAAAGCGCACGACTCAACGGCTTTGTGAGGATATAGCGAGCTTCTCTTTGGAGGAAAGATGATGAACAACCAAAGCCCCCGACGTCACCAACTCGCGAACAAAGAAATAGTCAAGGGCAAGATGCTTCATTCTAGAGTGGAACACAGGATTCTTGTAGACATATGTAGCACTGAGATTATCACATAGTAAAATAGGAGAGCTTTTCAGTGGCACGTGTAGCTCTCGCAAGAGTTGAACCCACAAAACCTCAGCAGTAGCATTCGCAAGGGCACGGTATTCTGCCTCAGTGGAAGAACGAGAAACTGACTTCTGACGCATTGACTTCCAAGAAACAATGTTACCCCCGAGGTACAAAACATAAGCAGTGGTAGAACGACCCAAAGTGCTGGAGCCACCCCAATCAGAATCAGAAAAGGCAGTAAGTTGAAAAGAAGTGGTACCTTTGAGAAATAGCCCATGGAACAATGTCCCTTTAAGGTAGCGTAGAACACGCTTCGCAGCGGACCAATGGGTCGCAGATGGTGCATGCATAAACTGTGACAAACGATTCACAGCAAACGAAACATCTGGACGAGTAATGCTTAAATATTGCAACATACCAATATGAGGGACCAATATGAGTTATAGGAAGACACCGATGTAACGTAGGAACACACAAAACATTATTAAGTGAAAGAGGTCGGGATGGTGTAGAAAGGGTAGTGTGACCAATATGAGTTATAGGAAGACACTTACCATCACCCAGGCGTATCTCATCTGGACCACCATATTCGCTGAAAGTATGTAGCGGTGAAGTACTCGACGTGGTATGGTGCGAAGCACCACTATCAAATAACCACGGGTGTGTCAGCATAGGTTGTGTGGTGGACGTATTGACAGACGGGGTCAGGCTCGAGCTTGCGGGCTGAACATGCGAGATATTATTCTCTTTCAAAAATCGGATTAGCTTACGACAATAATGTACCTCATGTCTAGGAATATTACAGAACTTACACACCAAACCATTCTGGGAGCCTCGTTCACTGTTGTAATTTTTCCACGGTGGTCGAGAATTGTTATTTGCAAACTGACTACGATTGCGCCGATTCATATATGAATTACCTTGAGATGAACGGCCATTGTTTGAGGACCGTTGAGTAACATTCGCAGTGGCAATAACATTCTGTCGGGACTCATCTGCTTCCTTTAGCATACGCTCATGGTCTGTGAGTATCTCAGAGAGCTCAAAGAGTGATAGTGAAGACTCTCGGACACATACAACTGATACAACAGAGTTGTATTCTTCACCAATCTGAGTAAGAATGTGAACCGTAAGATCTTCAGAAAGGCTTCCATATAAGAAAGCTTCTGAAACAGAGATTTCATTAATGGCTTTTCATCGTCATGAAGAAGAGACACTCTGTGGTTGGGTTGCAAAAATTCAAGCTTAATTGTAGCCTTCAGAGAAGTCAGTGCAACACAAGCCATCTCTCTCTCACTCTCTGTATGTTTAATTTTCCTCTCTCTCACTCTTTGAATTTTTTAGAATGTAATAATGCATTCGCAACTTTTGGCTTTGCTAATTTATACTGCATTTCGTGACTCTCTCCCCCTATAATATGGCCTATTTATTATTAAAATTCCAAAACAAAAAAATTTAAAGAAAAAAAAAACAAATTAGTTACACTCATAATTTATTTATATTTATGTTAATGCAAGTGGTTTTATATTAAAAAGTTGATAATTTCAATCAAACCACCTAACAACTCCAATTTTGTTCTTATATGTAGAACTAAATTATTTGTCTGATCTTTTGCTGCTTAATGTATGTATTATTGATGTTGTATATAGGAGTGGTGTTGAAAGGAATCTAAATACTTTGTTATATTAATATAATGCAAGTGGTTTTATAGCAATATAAAATATACAATAATATTTCATTTTTCTGTTATATTAAATTAACTATTTAATATTTAATCGGCTCTGCAAATTATAGGATGTAGCATTATCACTCATCACATCATGTTTGAATTGTTCTCTTCTCTAAAAAAAAAATGTCTCAACCAATTGGTAGATGTGCAAATGTCAACCCAAACTTGATCTATAGTTAATATTAAAAATATGACATACTTATTATGATGATGATGATGATGATGATGATGATGATGATGATGATGATGATGATGATGATGATGATGATGATGATGATGAAGGTAACCTATTTAAAAAGTTCGTTGATAATTTGAATGTCTTTTCATCATCATCATGAAGAGAAGAAGAGACACTCTGTGGTTGGGTTGCAAAAATTCAAGCTCAATGGTAGTTATGGGAGAAGTCAATGCAATACATACAGCCATCCTCTATGTTTCTCTCTCGATCGAATCTCTCTCTTAACTAGTAAATTACTGATGCATTGATAAATTTTTTTATATTATATATTAAGATAATAAAATTAAAGAAATTATAAATAATTTTAATATTTAAAAATATACATTTATTTGATTATAAAATTAGCGTAAAAGTATCACTCAATTAATTAAATAATATATGATTCGTTTATCAGCAGTTATTTTGAAAAAAATCAAGATTTAATATGATTTATTTATTATATTATTACTAAAATAAATATAGAAAAAAGAGAAATAATTTAATTCTATTTATTATAAAAATAAATCGAACGACCCATGTTTAACTTAATTACCATAATGAAATTATTATTATTAAAAAATCATATGACCCATGCTTAATTGTAAATTTGTAATTATGCAATTATTAGATTAATTATTATAATAATTATTACTCAAATACATTAATATATGTGTAATTATTAGCTTAATTAACATAATAATCATTAGTCAATTATACTAATATCTGGGCAATTAATCTCTTAATTATCATAATTATTGCTGGTATTTTCGCCCGTGCATTGCACGGAATGGATTTGCTATAATGTGTTTAGAATATTTAGATCGATATACAATTATGTAAATTATAATATCGAATATTATATAATGCAATTGAAGAATTGAGTTTGATCGATTATGTTTTCTGATGTTATCATTGTTTGAATTTGAGCAAATAATTACTTAATTAATAGCCAATGTGTATATATATGCATCCGGTGCTTAAACTTTAGACATTTTATATATCAATGTTTATGATTTGTATTAATTGAGCTAATTATCTCATTGTCCAGCAACTCAGTTATAGAAATTATTTATACGGATGATATATTGATGCCTTTGATTTGTAACACGTTTTTCACCCCATTCTTTAACCTTTTTGATAACAAAATGCTTGTAGTTGAGTTGGAACTTATGACTTGTTTGTGTGAATTGATGTTCTTTAGATAAAATGGTTGCAATGAGTCATTTGGAAGTCTTTTGGAGCATAAAGGAACGATGTTAGAGGTTGAGAGGAATGCACGCAAGAAGATCCGAAGAAGAAGGCGAAAAGTGGGCTGAAAAGCCATCCATACGGCCTCCCATACGGCCGTATGGATGGTCGTATGGCCTCGATCATCCAAGGAGCAAAACGCCCTACCATACGGCCTCTCATACGGCCGTATGGTAGGTCGTATGCCTGATACTCTGCACAGTTTAAAGTCTGTTTTTCTGCATTTTGTGTCGAAGTCCGAACCCTAGATAGTTTAGAGTTATTTTCCTTCATTTCCTTAGCAATTATTAGCTTAGTTTAGCTTAGATTTACATTTGGGAAACACACTTGGAGCTTGTATTGAAGATTTGGAAGGGATTCCATTAACATTTTCTTCCTTATTGATAGTAAAATTCTCTTTTCCTCTTCTCCAACTTGTCTACAACTTATTTATGTTTTCCTTGTCAAATCTTGCTATGTTTACCATTAATATGAGTGAGTAGTCTTATATATGGGTTAGATTAGGTGTTTATTACTTTTATTGATGCTTGTTATTTAATTATTGCATAAAAGGGGATGAACACCCATTTAGGGTTCTTGAGTTTGAATTGAGTTTATTTCTATCTTTCAATGATTAGTGTACAATGATTGTTGTTTGTCCTTGGAAAGTCTTTCATTTCAATGGAAGTTGAATGGAAGATTTAAGCCAACCCAATCTCAAACCCATTTTCTCTTCTATGGAAATAGGGGTAGGTTTGGGGCTAAATAGCTTTTGTTCTTCAAGAACTTAGGTTGGTTCACCATGGAAATGGGACAACCTTTGTTCTAATCCTTGGGAACTTGGATTTCTTCGTGCTAGCCTTAAGAACCTAGGGCCATTGTTCATCCCCCAATCCTAGTGTTAATGCATCAATAGAGTAATTCACCTAATTTAACCCATCTTTCCCAAATAGTATTTCGCACCTAGTTTAATCTTGTTTTTCCCTTAAATCCAAAATTCCAAAAATACTTTAGTTAAATCCAAAACCAAAATATGTTTTGCTTGGATCCTTACGGGTTTCAAGACCTTGGTGACTAGAGTCTAGGTGATTACTCCGTACGTGCCATAAAATCCAATCCCCGTGGTTCGACTTTACACCCATTTTCACACTCCCGCTCACACCGCATCACATTTTGGCGTCGTTGCCGGGGATTGGCAATTTGGTGGTATATAGCCTTTGCCTTTACTTTTCTATCATTAAGGTTAACAAACCTTTAGGAGATCAAGCTTTTATTTTTGTTTTTGTTTTATTTGCACTAACCCATAACCAAGTTGTTTCCAAGTGTTTTGTTTGGTGTTTGTTGATAGGTGTCCCTCTTGATTTATGCACACAAGGTCAAAGGAGAGAGTGAACTTGCTTCCCCTTAACCAAGAACTCTTGAGGGACATAAGGAAGGAAAAGAGGGTGTTGCTCGGTTGGCTCAAGGAATTTGAAAACTTTGAAATAGAAATGGAAACCGGAGACACGAGTAACCCGGGGCAAATCTCCCCGAATGGAACAAGCACCCAGCAAAGCCCAAGACAAGGGGAACACCACCAAGAAAACCAAGGAGGGCAACCGAATGTTCCTCAAGTACCGGTACCTCCCATTCAAATACCGGTACCACAATATCCAAACATGAACCCGTACTTTGGAGGTGGAATGGGGATGCCACAAGCACAATTTCCTTACTTTCAAGGTGGCATGCCCCAAGGTTACGGGCAAGATCAACAACAAGCTCAACAACAACAAGGGCAAGGGATTGGGATGCAACATCTTCTAAACCAAATGAATCCCAATCTCTTTCAACAATTTGCTCAAAATTTCCCACAAGGAGTTCCCCCGATGTTTCAACAAGGTGTACAACCACCCATGGCGGCCCACTTAGCCCCGGAATTTGAGGAAGAGGATTGTATTTTGTACCCGGGGGTTGATGCCAACAACTTCGAGCTTAAGACATCCCTTATTCAAATGGTTTAAGCCAATCAATTTGGGGGTGCAAGAGTTGAGGATCCAAAGGCCCATGTTGTACACTTTGATAGGATTTGCAACACAATCAAGATGAATGGAATTCCTACCGATGCTATCAAGTTGAGATTGTTCCCTTTCTCATTAAGGGATCAAGCATTAAGTTGGCTAAACTCTTTCTCGGCCAACCACTTTTTGACATGAGAGCAACTATACAAGGCCTTTATGCAAGAGTATTGTCCTCCTTCCAAGGCCGCAAAATTGAAGAAACTTATTCAAAATTTTCAACAATTTGGAAATGAGAATCTACATGAGGCATGGAAAAGGTTCAAGGATTTAAGGAGACAATGCCCCAAGAACTTGCTTACTCCGGGAGATTTCATATCATCTTTCTATGAGGGACTATTGGATAGTTCCAAGATCATCCTCGACACATCATCTTATGGAGGAATTTTCATGGATATGGGGCCGGATTATGGGGAACAATTGATAAAGAGAATCACTTCCAACACGGAATCTTGGTATAATGAAAGAAGTGAACCTCCCAAGAAAGAAAGACCGGCCGGAATGTTTGAAGTGGATGATAAGATGGCCATGCAAGCCCAATTGGATTCTATCCAACATATGCTCAAGCAAATAATGCAAGCTCCCAAGCAAAGTGTGCAAGCAGTTAACCAACCGACACTTCAAGGTCCTAGTATGCCAAGTTCTTATTCTTTGCCACAATCACCATGCAATTCACCGAGACCTCAAGGTATGGCTATAGTTGCTTGTTGTGCCATTTGTAGAGGAAATCATGCCTCTCAATCTTGTCAACTATTGGATCCAAGTGGCTAAGGGTCATTCTCAAATATGGAACAAGTGGATGCAATATGGTTCTCTAGGCCTCAAGGGCAAGGTTTCCAAGGATATGGTCAACAAAGGAATCAATTTGGAAATCAATACGGGAATTCATGGAACAACCAAGGGAGAAACCCACCCCCGGGTTTTCAAGGAAATCAAGGCAATAGGGGTGGAAATCAAGGAAACAATTGGAGGGGCAATCAAGGCCAAGGTCAATGGAACAATCAAAGTGGTCAAGGGTATGGTAACAATCAAAATCACCAAGGGACTTCTAACTCTTCCCAAGATCCGGATATGAAGACTTTCATGACAATGATAATGAATCAAATGAGCAAGTTGCAAACCGAAGTGGAAAGTATGCGGACTCAAAAACAAAGTGGGGGAGCCCAAGGTTCGAACCAAGCCTCCTCTTCTAGTGGTAAGCTACCGGCTAACACCGAAAATCCAAGAAATCATGTGAATGCAATCACCACTAGGAGTGGGAAGGCTTTGAAGGATCCACCATACCCAACCAATGACAAAGAGCTTGAGAAAGAGAATGAGAGAAATGAGAGTGAACAAGAGAAAGAAGAAGTGGAAATACAAGACATTCTTGAGAGTGACAATGAGGAGGAGCCTATCATTCAAAGAGACAAAGCAAAAGGGAAGGCTCCTNGTGGTCAAGGGTATGGTAACAATCAAAATCACCAAGGGACTTCTAACTCTTCCCAAGATCCGGATATGAAGACTTTCATGACAATGATAATGAATCAAATGAGCAAGTTGCAAACCGAAGTGGAAAGTATGCGGACTCAAAAACAAAGTGGGGGAGCCCAAGGTTCGAACCAAGCCTCCTCTTCTAGTGGTAAGCTACCGGCTAACACCGAAAATCCAAGAAATCATGTGAATGCAATCACCACTAGGAGTGGGAAGGCTTTGAAGGATCCACCATACCCAACCAATGACAAAGAGCTTGAGAAAGAGAATGAGAGAAATGAGAGTGAACAAGAGAAAGAAGAAGTGGAAATACAAGACATTCTTGAGAGTGACAATGAGGAGGAGCCTATCATTCAAAGAGACAAAGCAAAAGACAATGAGGAGGAGCCTATCATTCAAAGAGACAAAGCAAAAGGGAAGGCTCCTATGCAAGTTGTTCAAAGAGACAAAGCAAAAGGGAAGGCTCCTATGCAAGTTGAAAGAAGAGACAAAGCAAAAGGGAAGGCTCCTATGCAAGTTGAAAGCAATGACAAAGCAAAAGGGAAGGCTCCTATGCAAGTTGAAAGCAATGAAAACAAGAAGGGTGCACCAAAGGGCAAGCAAACACAGGACTCGGTTATCCCATGTAACCTCCTACCATTTCCACAAAGGTTGTGGAAGTCAAAAGATACCGAGAGAGAAAACAAATTCAAGATGATGTTGGACAAGCTTGAGATATCTATGCCCTTTGTTGATGTCGTTACTCAAATTCCTTCTTACAAAAAATTCTTGAAGGACATTTTGAGTAACAAGAAGAAGTTGGAAAAGAGTGCGGTGGTTGATATGAGTGAAGGAGCTTTGACATGTGTCGTTCTCCAAAAACATTTGCCACCGAAGTTGAAAGATCCCGGGAGCTTTGCTATTCCATGCATTGTGGGAGGATTTGTGGTAGGCCGTGCTTTGTGTGATCTTGGAGCTAGTGTGAGCCTCATGCCGTATTCCCTTTGCAAGAGGCTAAATCTCGGTGAACCTAAGCCTACCACAATGACTCTCCAAATGGCGGACCGTTCAATCAAGCACCCGGTTGGTGTGCTAGAGGATATCCCGGTCATGATTGACCAATATTTCATTTCGGGAGACTTCGTGATTCTAGACATTGAGGAGGATACCAAGGTCCCCATTATCCTTGGTAGGCCTTTCTTAGCCACCGCCGGAGCCATCATAGATGTGAAGAGAGGTAAGCTCATGATGGAAGTGGCCGAACATAAGATTGAGTTCGATATATTCAAAATGGCCAAGCACCAACCTTCTTATGTGGATGAATGCAATATGGTGGAGATGATAGAAGGGTGCGTTAATGAAGCAAGAATGGCCCAATGGGAGGAAATGGGAGAGCTATGCATTGAGGAGGGGGACATTGGAGAACCATGCACCTTGGAGAATGAGGTGGAGGAGCTATATGCCACATGTGATCCAATTGGGGAGGAGCCACCTCCCAAGGTAGAACTCAAACCCTTGCCTCCCAACCTTCGGTATGAATTTCTTGACTCTAACTTTTCATTTCCCGTGATAGTTAATGCTTCTTTGAAAAATGATGAAATAAAGAAATTGCTTGATGTGCTAAAAAGACATAGAAGGGTGATTGGGTATGAGATTGGGATCTAATTGGCATCGACCCGAAGTATTGTTTGCATAGAATTTATCTTGAGGACGATGCCAAGCCCACCGTGGAACCTCTTAGGAGGTTGAACCCCAATCTCAAAGATGTGGTCAAAAAGGAAATAATGAAATTGCTTGAAGCCGACATCATCTACCCTATTTCGGATAGTAAATGGGTTAGTCCCATTCATGTTGTACCGAAAAAGGGCGGAATGACGGTCATTGAGAATGAAAATAATGAATTGATCCCTACTAGACTTGTTACCGGGCACCGGATGTGCATTGATTATAGAAAACTTAACAAGTCTACTAGGAAGGACCACTACCCTCTCCCCTTCATTGACCAATTGCTTGAAAGAATGTCTTACAACAAATATTTTTGCTTCCTAGATGGTTTTTCAGGGTATTTCCAGATTTCAATCCACCCAGATGATCAAGAAATGACCACGTTCACATGTCAATATGGCACCTATGCATTCAAAAGGATGTCATTTGGCTTGTGCAACGCGCCGGCAACCTTCCAAAGATGCATGATGGCAATTTTCTCCGAGCTTGTGGAGGAGATAATGGAAGTATTCATGGATGACTTCTCCGTCTATGGGAGGTCATTCGATGAATGCTTAGCCAATCTTGACAGAGTCTTATGCCAGTGCCAAGAAGTCAATCTCGTGCTTAATTGGGAAAAGTGCCACTTCATGGCCACGGAAGGCATAGTTCTAGGGCACAAGATATCTGAAAGAGGAATAGAAGCGGACCCGGCGAAAATTGAAGTAATTGCTAAGTTGCCACCACCAAGCACCGTGAAAGGAGTGAGGAGTTTCCTTGGGCATGCCGGGTTCTATAGACGGTTCATAAAAGATTTTTCAAAGCATGCCAAGCCCCTCACACACTTACTTGCCAAGGATGTGCCGTTCCACTTTGATGATTCTTGTGTGGTTGCATTTGAGAGATTGAAGGAGGCCCTGTGTAATGCTCCAATCATTCAACCCCCCGACTGGACCTTTCCCTTTGAGTTGATGTGCGATGCAAGCGACTATGCGGTTGGGGCGGTTTGGTGTCAAAAGAGAGGAAGGAACTACCATGTGATCCACTATGCTAGCCACACGTTGGATGAAGCTCAAGTCAATTATGCAACAACCGAGAAGGAGCTCCTAGCGGTGGTGTTTGCTATGGATAAGTTTAGATCATATTTGATTGGGAGCAAAGTGATAGTGCACACCGACCACGCCGCCTTGAGATACTTGTTCCAAAAGAAAGATGCGAAACCAAGATTGATTCGTTGGGTCCTACTTCTACAAGAGTTTGATTTGGAGATCCGAGATAAGAAGGGCACCGAGAATGTCGTGGCGGATAATTTGTCAAGATTAGAGGGCCGGAGAAGTGATGAGCTACCCATTGATGACACTTTTAGAGGAGAGACTCTCTTTATCTTAACCAAGCTTGGAAAGGATTATGTGCCGTGGTTCGCTGATGGGTGTAGTTTTCGCGGTGGATGGAAAGAAATAGATGTTAAAACGGAAAGATTTCCGAGTATCGTTCTCAAAGGATGGCAAGGAGGGAATTCAAGCGGTAAGGGGATTAAGCACAAGAGTGTTTAGTGTTTGAAAGCTAACCCAAACATAGGAAGAAAGGTGCATGAAACATAATGAAAATAAGGAACAAAACGTTGGAAACAAACAACTGGAAAGGAGGATTTGGATCTTGCAACTCATATAGGTATCCTTGATTTCCTAAGATATTAGGCTAGCAACACTTAGAGAATGAAAATGAGGCAAGACAACTATGCCAACGCCACTCTCGTGGTCATTGGCCTATCATCTAGTCCATAGTCCCATTCTCATGGCAACTAGGCTAGGTGAGGTAAATTATCGAACACATGGTGTGCTATTTGCCTTCCAATCCCCCTTTTCT
The DNA here is from genome assembly GCF_003576645.1 of Ipomoea triloba. Classification (NCBI taxonomy): domain Eukaryota; kingdom Viridiplantae; phylum Streptophyta; class Magnoliopsida; order Solanales; family Convolvulaceae; genus Ipomoea; species Ipomoea triloba. Next base: position 2,666,781 of record NC_044928.1, read on the forward strand.
CAAAGGTGGGAAGGAAACGTGCTAGGCTAGGCTAAGGAGTATCCCTACTCTCGTAGGTGAGACTCCTTCTCCAAACACCTCTCATATAGGTTGATCACCCCTACACAAGAGTCAAAGAAGATCACCATTCACACAATCAAACTCATAATCAAGCAATTGGAAAACCTAATTAATCAATTCAAAACTCAAGAATATCCATACAACATTGCTCAATCCAAATCCACAAAGATCTATCTAATCATACTTGGAATTGAAATAGCAAAAGACAAAAGTAATGACAAGAAATTAAAAGGAAGACTTAGCTAGGAATTGAAGGAAGAATTTGATCTTGAACTTGAAATTGAACTTTAATCTTGAACTTGAATGTAGATTACAATCTTGCACCAATGGAATTCTTCTCTAAATCTAATCTAAACCTAAGAATTGCAATGTGGAGTGATCTCTCTAGGCTAATCCTAGAGAGAGAAATATTCTAAGGTGTGGAATGGTGGATGAATGGAGAGATCCCCTGAAAATTGCTCCAAAATATCTTAAATAGGGAGTGAAATCGCCGGGTGGACGCACCTTGGACGCGCGCGTCCACAGCAGAGCGAACCAAACTTCAGAGAGCTTAAAATTGGACGCGGGTGTCCAAGGCGCGTCCGCCTCGCGTCCACAGCAGACTTCGGTTCTGCTGTGCGAGAATCAGAGAGCAAAAATTCGGACGCAAGGGTGGACGCGTGGTGGACGCGCGTTGGACGCGCGTCCACTGGGCGTCCACCGGGCGTCTCGTGAATCCTTCTTCGAAATCTAGCCATTTTCTGCCTTTTTGCCCATCTTTTTACCTACAAAATGATTAACCAAGTGTGGAACGGGGTCCAATGGCAATATGAAGCATTCTAATGCAATTTAACACTAAAACATTCATAAAAGCTTTAACTTGTATACTAAACGATCCATGAATAACCTTATAAAATTGGTATATTTTGCACTTATCATTCGCCGACATTGTGAATTATCTTGTGAGTGGCTACATTCCTAAGGACTTCAGTTACAACAAGAGGAAGAGATTCTTGCATGATGTTAGAGACTACTTTTGAGATGAGCCCCTGTTGTTCAAGAGATGTGTAGATGGCATTGTAAGGAGATGTGTTCCGGAAGAAGAGTTCGTGAGTGTGATAACTCATTGCCACTCCTCACCTTACGGGGGGGCATATGAGTGCCGACAAGACTGCTTTGAAGATTCTACAATCGGGTTTGTATTGGCCAAGTCTATTTGCTACATCCAAGGAGTTTGTGCGTACTTGTGACAACTGCCAACGGACCGGAGCAATTGGGAGAAGGCATGAGATGCCTCAAAAAGGAATCCTTGAAGTCGAGATCTTTGATGTTTGGGGGATGGACTTCATGGGTCCTTTCCCTTCTTCCTTTGGTAATGAATACATCTTGGTGGCGGTAGATTATGTTTCAAAGTGGATAGAAGCAGTGGCAACCCCTAGAAATGATGCAAAGACCGTGCTTAAGTTTGTCAAGAAGAACATTTTCTCAAGATTTGGCATGCCGAGGGCTTTCATAACCGACAATGGAACTCATGTTTGCAACAAGCTCTTGGAGAAGGTCCTACAAAAGTATGGGATCCATCACCGACTCTCTACGCCCTACCATTCTCAAACATGTGGGCAAGTGGAGTTGGCAAACCGTGAAATCAAATCAATTTTGGAAAAGGTGGTCGGTCCTACAAGGAAAGATTGGTCTTTCAAGCTTGATGATGCACTATGGGCACTTAGAACCGCTTTCAAGACTCCTATTGGGGTGTCTCCTTTTAAGCTTGTGTTCGGGAAATCATGTCACTTGCCCGTTGAATACGAACACAAGGCTTATTGGGCGATCTCAAGGTTGAATTTGGATGAAAACTTAGCAAGGGAGAAGCGATTGTTGAAGTTGAATGAGCTGGAAGAGTTTAGAATGGACGCGTATGAAAACGCGAAGATCTACAAGGAGAGAACTAAGTACTTCCATGACAAAAGAATCTTGAGAAGAAATTTTGAACCCGGGGATCAAGTGATACTTTACAATTCAAGACTCAAGTTGTTCCCCGGGAAGCTAAAATCAAGGTGGTCGGGCCCATTCCAAGTGGTAGAACATTACCCATCGGGCGCCGTTGCAATAATTGGAAAGTCCGGAGACCACATCATGGTCAATGGACAAAGGTTGAAGTTTTTCAATGCCCCGGAATCAATGGTGAAGGAAGCAAATGCCGTGTGGGATCTCTTTATTCCCACATACACTTCTTGAGGAACACAAAAAAGGTCGAGTCGAGCTAGCGACATTAAACTTAGCGCTTCATGGGAGGCACCCCATGTTATCTTAACTTCTTGCTCTTTTAATTTTCTTGCATTTTCATTCCATGTCTTTACTTGCTTTCATTTTGTTTTAAAGAGTTAGAACTTGTCCATAAGTGTTTAGGCACATATCTCTTGCATTTCATGAGGTCTAAGGTGTTGCATTGCTTTGGGGTTTCAAGTTGATTGCTGTTGGGTGGTTTGAATTGCAAAATCTAAGTGATGATTGATCTTAAATGCATTGAAGAGTGTTGGGATGTTGGGAATTCGCATAAACTTGATTGGTTGATGAGATATAATGTTTAGAAGTTGTTTGGGGATGCAATGGTGTTGAAAACATGGCTTTTGGTGCAAAAATCACATTTTTGGAGTTTGGAGAAGGCCCCAAACGACCACCTATACGGTCGTGTGCACGACAGTATGAAAAATGGTGCATTCCAGTGCGTTTTAAGCTTTCCGGAGACCTTGCATACGGCCCCCCAAACGGCCGTATGCAAGGCCGTATCAAAAATAGAGTTTCCAGTGCGTTTCTCGGCTTTTAGACGCCTGGCATACGGCCTCTCATACGGCCGTATGCCAGGCCGTATCATTCTGCTCCCGTTCCAGTGCGCTGGGCACGAAAGAGGGGCCAGGTATATGGCCTCTCATACGGCCGTATACCTGGCCGTTTTCTCTGTGTATAAAAGAAATTTTGCCCCCCTTTTTTCAGCCAAACCCTAGTCTTCCCCACTCCCAAATCTCTCTCTCTACCACCCTCCTCTCCCAAACCCACGCAAATCTCTGCAAAAATTCTCCATCAAAGCTTCAAGGCTCAAGTTTCTTCTTCAATTTCTCTCCTTCCTACTCATGGCTTCAAGGTTTGAATTCAAAATTTTTCACATTCTCTCTAAAATTTCTGAAAATTTTTGCTTTCATGAACATATAGCTTTAATTTATGATTCTATTTGTTAAATTCTAGCTTCCTTAGCATGTTTCTAGTTGTTAGTTTCTCTATTCTTGTACATATGCTTCAATTTTGCTCTCATGGTGTTCACATTTGCTTTTGAAGTTCTACATAGCACACCCACTTCCCCCAACTTGTTCTTATGCATATACTTTGAATTTTGAAGTGGGTGTTGCAATTTCTAAGCTTAGGAAACATTGTAAATGTTGTTTTTGTTGCTTTATATTCCTTGTGAGCATCTGAAAATCCAAAAAAAAAAAATCTGAAAATTCAAAAAAAAAATTTCTTATATTTTTATTTTCTTTTTTAGCATAGAAGTAGTAGAGAGGTGTGATTAGACTTAGTATTGAAGCCATGTTCTTGATAGATTCTTGTATATAGTTGAAAAGTTGAAGCCATGTCCTAACCCGTACACCGGCACTTGTATATCTCCTTTGAGCTCTGTTTGCAGACCACAGCGCAAGAAATCTGCCGCGAAGAAACCCGCTGACACCATTCCACCCCTCTGGGGGCCGGCAAAAGTGACATTCCCTAACACTGACCATCAGGAACGCTATGCGTGGTTCAGAAAACAAAAGATCTACACAAACTATGTCCTTGATATGGATGTGGCAGAGCACTATGGAGTCAAAGATGAACTTTTGTCGATGACAGAATTGCCAGAATGGAAGGCTGATATGTCATTAAATGGCATCATATTTGTGCTTGTTTATGCTTGCTTTTTATTCAAATATTATGTAAAGGAATGTGGAATAACTCTTAATTTGTTGCATTTTGTTTGAAGGAAGAAATGACCGAGCAATGAGCAAACAAGCATGAAAAGGTGTTAATCTTTGGAGAAAACGGGGCTTTAAAGCATAAGGAAAACACTCAAGGGGACACCGGAGAACAAAGGAGCAAAACGAAGGCGTGGAAGTCATTGTGAAGAACTCACGCTGACACTCACACCGTGAGTGTCAGCGTGAGTCCTCAGTGTGGTTTCTGATCAGAAACTCACGCTGAGACTCACGGTGTGAGTCTCAGCGTGAGTGCTGATCAGAAACTGATCATTGAACTCACACTGACACTCACACCGTGAGTGTCAGCGTGAGTCTCAATGATCAGTTTCTGATCATTGAGACTCACGGTGGGACTCACACCGTGAGTCCCACCGTGACTTCCTACCCTGAAGGCTACGAAAATGCGCGAATTTGGATTATAAATACCTCTTGGAAGTTAATTTTTGGAATACTTTTGAATTTCTAAACACCCCTTTTAGTTTTTCTCTCTAGGAAACTTTAGGAACACTTCCCACACTTGCAATCTATTGTATTTACACAATCTACATCAATTTCCAGATTATTTCTTTTCAATCAAATCATCAAGTTAAGTTTTCTATTTCCTATTTTTGCATTTATATTTCTTAAAGTTTCTTTTGGATTCCATGTTTATTATTTCAATTGCTTATTGCTTTACATGCCAAATATGAATACTTAAACATATTTAGGATTTGAATTGAACTTCCTTGATGTATGAATCCCAATATGAATTAAATTGCATAAATTAGGTTTTGTATTGTCTTAATGTTGAACTTGCTTATGAATTGCGTAGAATTGAATTGACTCTTCATAATTATGGCCAAATTATGCAAGAGATGTTTGGAATTGGTGTTCCACCTATGAGAATAGGGCTATACCATAGCCATACCTCTCATATTTCTTACTCACCTTTGAGAAAAGGGAGTTTGAAGGAAATAGGCACACAAAGTGTTTGTTAAATTGCCTCTTCTAGCCAAGTTGCCATGAGAATGGGACTTAGGATTAGTTGATAGTCCAATTGATCACGAGAGTGACATTGGCACTTAAACCATTTCCCCAAGTTCATCATCTAGACTTGCATAACTTAAACAAAAGGCACAAATGGGATTTTATTCAAGTATGTTTGGTTCAAATCTCTATTCCATATATTGTTCTTTTACTTCAATTACTTGTTTACATTACCGATTATTTGAACATGCAATACTCCTATATCTCTAGGTTAGCTTTCAAACACTGCATGAACCTATGCTTAACCCCTCATTACTTAAATTCCCATCAAGCCATTCCTTGAGGACGATACTCTTAAATTTTAATCACCACTAAAATACAACTATCAAATGGCGCCGTTGCCGGGGAATGGCATCGTTTTTTTTTTTTTTGAGTAGTGAGTCCATTTGGGTTAACATGGGCCATCATCTAAGTTAGAGAGTCTAACTTGCACTATTTGCTTGTTGTTTTCGCAAAGCACTTTGTTAATTTTTCTTTTTCTTTTACGCATTTAAATTGGTTACTACTCTCACTAGCAACTACTTCTAGTTGCAAAAGCGTTGTTGTTGTTTTTGTGCTTACAGGTGAATAGCTAGTTGCATGCAAACCCGTTCTAAAGGTGTGCAAGGATTGCTAGCAATTGACCACGAGATAAACGCGATAGTGAGAAGACGGAACAGAGCAGCCCGTAATCAAGAACAGATTATTGAAGAAATGGCTTCACCAAGCAGGGTTGAACATCCAGATGGGGTCACCGCTGAAACATTAAGGAGTGCAGGATTGAGTGCACCTCAGAACAGATCCCCATTGAGAGATGTAGATGAAAATGAGGAACAACCTTGTCAAAGGGAAAGGGATCAACCATTGATACCACCACCCCATGTTGGGCAGTACCAAGAAAGGGATCCCTACTATGAGCAGCCCAATGATAGAGCTGAATTCTATGAAAGGGAAGATCAGTTTGAGCGAAGAAGGAGGAATCCACCGAGGGAGAACTTCTTTGATCAAAGAGGAAGAGAAGTTCATAGAGATGATTACTATGAACCAAGGAGGATGAATGCTCCACGGGAGAACTACCGAGGTTATAGAAGAGAAGAAAGAAGAACTATAGCAGATTTCATGACCCCGGAGTATAGTATGCACAACTCTATTTACATACCACCCGTGGAAGCAAACAACTTTGACATCAAGCCTTCGGTTATAACTTTGGTTCAGAATGCTCCATTTAGTGGTTTGCCTTCAGAGGATCCACATGGCCACATCACTCGGTTTGTGAGGTCCTGTGGAATGTACAGACAGAATGGAGTGCCTGAAGAAGTGGTTCGGCTCAAATTATTCCCGTTTTCAGTGATAGGGGATGCTGCTCGTTGGTTGGATTCCCATGCCAACAATCACTTCAGGTCTTGGGAACAGTTGCACAAAGAATTCATGCAGGAGTTCTTTCCCTTGACAAAGACTTTGAAAATCAGGAAGCAAGTCCAAGACTTCAAGCAGGGTTCAATGGAGTCATTAGGGGAAGCCTGGAAGAGATTCAAGGCACTTAAAAGACAGTGCCCACCAGACGTGTTTCATCCGTGGGATGTCATTAGCTCTTTCTACGGCGGATTAACTGACGAGAATAAGATGTTGTTGGATTCCTCATCAAAGGGAGCCTTTGTGTCCTCATTGCCAGAAGATGCTGAGGAATTGATTGAAACAATTTCAGCAAATACTTCTTGTTGGTATAACAATAGGGATTCCAAGTCTGGGTTGTATGAAGTGAGTAACAGTACTGCTTCAGATGCTAGAGTTGAGGCAATGGGACATGAAATTCGGAGGCTCCAAGCCAGGATTGAAAAGATGGGAAAGCAACCACAGGAGGGAAACCCATGTATGTCACTAGCTCTTTACTGTGACATATGTGGTGGACCTCATGGGACACAAGAGTGCACTTCTACATATGATGATCCCGGTTGTGAGCAAGTGAGTGCTGTGGGCTACCAAAGACCTCAAAATTTCAATTCATATGGTAACACCAATCAGAATTGGAGGCAAGGTCAAGGGTGGCAACAGCACCCAAGTCAGAATTAAGGTTGGCAAAATCAAAGGCAAGTAGGAAATCAAGGTGGAAACTCTTCATATAACACTTACCGGGGCAACTCTAACGCTCCAATTCCACCTCAAAGAGATGGGCCTTACAGACCACCACCTACACAGAGAGTAGGGGGTTATCCTCCTAGAGATGAGCCACCGAGGGAGAGTTTTGAAGTAAAAATGTTGAGAATGATGACTGACATCAAGCAGGAAGTTTCAACTATGAAACATGATATGGGTCACATGAGGCAAGAGTGGAAACAGGAAATAAGACAGGAAGTTTCAACTGTGAGACAGGAGATTTCAAATTACAGACAAGAGTCCACTTCTTCCATTCGCAACCTGGAAAATCAAATGGCCCAGGTTACCAAAACAATTACAGAAAGAGCCCGGGGAGCACTTCCTAGTACCACAGAAAATAACCCCCGGGAAAGGGTTCAGGCCATTACTTTAAGAAGTGGCAAAGAGCTTCCTGATCCTGTACTGCATAAGGGTTCCACCTCAAAGAGTCCAATTGAGGAAGAAAATGTGAAAATCCATGTTGAAGAAAATGCAGAACAAAACACTGGCACAGTTGCGCCTGCAGGTTCACATGCTGAGAAAGCCTTAGAAAAAGGCAAGGAAAAGGCAGATGTTCCCGTTTACAGGCCACCACTTCCCTATCCGGGGAGGTTGAAGAAAAATGAGGACAAAACTCAGTATGGTAAATTTCTGCACCTTTTGAAACAATTGCATATTAACATGCCTTTTGTAGATGCCTTGGGCCAAATGCCAAGATATGCAAAGTTTTTGAAGGACCTCCTCACCAATAAAAAGAAACTGGAGGAATCAACTACTGTGGTACTTGGTGAAGAGTGTTCAGCGATGGTGCATAAAGACTTGCCACAAAAACTGAAGGATCCAGGGAGTTTCACAATTCCTTGCCAAATAGGTGAAACTGATTTTCATAAGGCATTGGCCGACTTAGGTGCAAGTATAAATCTTATGCCTTTTTATCTGTTTAAGAAGTTAGATTTGGGTACTCTTAAACCAACACGTATTTGCATTCAATTGGCTGATCGGTCCATTAAGCATCCCAAGGGGATTGTTGAGGACGTGTTGGTTAGAGTCGATAAGTTTATCTTTCCCGTGGATTTTGTCATTTTAGACATGGATCCTGACATTGAGGTGCCACTTATCCTTGGTAGGCCATTTTTGGCAACTGCGAGGGCACTTATTGATGTTGGGAGTGGGAAACTAGTCATTCGTGCAGGTGACGAGTGTGCTAGTTTTGACGTGTCTAAATTGACAAAATACCCCATGTCTACTGATGATTCTTGCTATTTTGTTGATATCTTGCATAACCATATTGAGTCGGTAGTGCCCCATTTGATTCTTGATGAAAAAAACAAAAGAGATCTTGATAGGTTTAGTTGGGGCACTACTATTGCTTGTTGTGAAAAGAATTTTAAATTTGTTGATAATAATCTTGTTGGTTGTGTAAGTGATGAATCTTTGGATGTTGATGAGTTTGACAATGTTGATTCTTGTGTTTGTGATGCTATTTCTGTTTGTGAAAATGATAATGCTTGTTGTGATATGAATGGTGAAGTTGAGGAGGAAATGGTTGGATTGAAAAGGGTTGCATTAGTGGCTGATAATGTGAAAGAAAAACAAGAGGGAGGAATGGAAGAAAGTGGTTCAAAGAGTGAGCTTAAACCCTTACCCGAGCATTTAGAGTATGTTTTTCTGGGGGAAGATTCTACACTTCCAGTGGTGATTTCATCTTCACTAGAGGAGAATCAAAAGAATAGACTTGTGGGGGTGTTGAAAAAGAATAAGGGGGCAATTGGGTGGAAACTAAGTGATCTGAAGGGGATTAGCCCCACTTTATGCACTCATAAGATCCTTCTAGAGGATGAAGCTAAGCCTGTAGCCCAACCCCAAAGAAGATTAAACCCCAATATGAATGAGGTTGTGAAAAATGAGGTAGTCAGACTCCTAGATGTGGGGATGATCTACTCCATTTCTGATAGTGCTTGGGTGAGTCCGACCCATGTTGTGCCAAAGAAAGGGGGGATAACTGTTGAGACCAATGAAAAAAATGAGCTAATTCCTGTTAGGAAGGTCACGGGTTGGCGGGTATGCATTGACTATAGGAGATTGAATGATGCCACCCGTAAAGACCATTTTCCCTTACCTTTCATTGACCAAATGGTAGAGAGAGTTAGTGGCCATGGGTTTTACTGCTTTTTAGATGGGATGAGTGGATATTTTCAAATCCCTGTGGCGTTAGAAGATCAGGAAAAGACCACTTTCACCTGCCCTTTTGGGACTTTTGCATACAGACGCATGCCATTTGGCTTGTGTAATGCACCTGCCACTTTCATGAGGTGTATGATAGCCATTTTTGGGGATTACATAGGAGACTTCATGGAGGTCTTTATGGATGACTTTACCATTTGGGGGGAATCTTTTGAACAATGTCTTGAAAATCTGGAAAAAGTAATGGTAAGGTGTCAAGAGGTAAATCTAGCATTGAGTTGGGAAAAATGTTATTATATGGTGGAAGAGGGAATAGTGTTGGGGCATAAGGTTTCAAAGAAGGGAATTGAAGTCGACAAAGCAAAAACATCTGTTATCAAAAACCTACCTCCACCCAACTCTATTTCTAGCTTAAGAAGTTTCCTGGGTCATGCGGGATTTTACCGAAGGTTCATTAAAGATTTTTCTAAGATAGCCAGACCCTTGACCAAGCTTTTAGAGAAAGATGTTGAGTTTGAATTTGGAGAGGAGTGCCTAGTTGCCTTTAGGACTCTTAAGGAGATGTTGGTGAGTGCTCCTGTTTTAGTAGGACCTGATTGGGCATTGCCATTTGAACTAATGTGTGATGCTAGTGGTTATTCAGTAGGCGTGGTCTTGGGGCAAAGGAAGAATAAATATTTTCAACCAATTGCCTTTGCTTCTAAGACTTTAGACAAAGCTCAACAGAATTATACCACCACTGAGAAGGAGTTGTTGGCCGTTGTTTTTGCCCTTGATAAGTTTAGGTCCTACCTTCTGTTGTCCAAAGTTATTGTGTTCACAGACCATGCGGCTTTAAGATATCTGATGTCTAAAGCCGAGGCAAAACCCAGATTGATAAGGTGGGTCCTACTCTTGCAAGAGTTCGACCTTGAAATTCGAGATAAGAGAGGTTCTGAGAATGGGGCTGCTGATCATCTTTCTAGAATTGAGCAGCCAGAGTGTGGGGGTGAGAGGTCTAAGATTGATGAGTGTTTTCCTGATGAGAAGTTATTGAGTGTGGATGAGGTCCCTTGGTATGCTGATATAGCTAATTATCTTGTTGGGGGAGTCATGCCCACTCACTTAGATTCCCATGGTAGAAGGAAGTTCTTAGCTGAGGCTAGGCACTACTTCTGGGATGACCCCTATCTTTTCCGTGTTTGTGCTGACCAGATGATTAGGAGATGTGTGTCGGAGAAGGAGGGATTGGAAATCTTAGGCCATTGCCATGCTGGGCCTACTGGGGGGCACCATTCTGCAAATAGAACAGCTAGGAAGGTTTTAGAAGCTGGTTTCTATTGGCCTACGTTGTTCAGGGATGCCCAGTGTTGTGTTAAGAACTGTGATAGATGCCAACGAGTAGGTAATATTTCTGGGAGAGATGAGATGCCTCAAACCTACATCTTGGCCTGTGAGGTGTTTGACATTTGGGGTTTAGATTTCGTGGGCCCGTTTCCTGATGCAAAAGGGCTTAAATATATCCTGGTGGCCATAGATTATGTCTCTAAGTGGGTAGAGGCACAAGCTTTGAGAACAAATGATGCTAGATCGGTAATTGTTTTTCTTAAAAAGTTGTTCTCTAGGTTTGGGGTGCCTCGTGTGCTTATTAGTGATCGGGGAACTCACTTTAGGAATGCACCATTGGAAAAAGTGTTGGCAAAATATGGGGTGCAACATAGAGGGGGAGTTCCTTACCACCCTCAGACTAGTGGCCAGGTTGAAAATGCAAACCGGGATATTAAGGCCATATTGGAAAAGACTGTTGCTAGGCACCGTAGGGATTGGCCTGAGAAACTTGATGATGCCTTGTGGGCATTCAGAACAGCTTATAAAACCCCCATTGGAACCACTCCATTCCGGTTGGTTTATGGCAAGGCATGCCACTTGCCGGTGGAAGTTGAGCACAAGGCCTATTGGGCCATTAAAAAGCTTAACAGTGATATTGATTTTGCAGGACGTGAAAGGCTTTGGCAATTAGATGAGTTGGAAGAATGGAGAACTCTNAAAAAAAAAAAAAAAAATGACAATGTGGAGATTGGCCAGGTAAGGGACTCACGCTGACACTCACACCTTGAGTATCAGTGTGAGTCCGAATCTCAGAATATATTTTTGGAGACTCACGCTAACACTTACACCTTGAGTATCAGCGTGAGTCCAAGTTCAGAATCTATCTTTGGAGACTCACACTGACACTCACACCTTGAGTATCAGCGTGAGTCCACGTTTTCAGAATCGGATATTGCTGGTCACGGTGACACCCACACCGTGACCTTTACTCTAAAAAAAAAAAAAAAAAAAAAATCCCAAAACCAAAACCCAAAAACCCGCACAGCACCGCCCAAAATCCCAAAACCCTTCTGTCGCACATACCGCGCACCGCACACCGCACACCCACCTCCGTTCGCCACCGCGTCACAACCCACCGCCGCCGCACCAGTCCGCCACCCTTACCGCGTACCCACCGCCGTAGCACACCACCGCCGAAGAACCAACCAGCGGCAATCGCCGCCGCTACCACCAGCACTCAAGCCCTCATCTCCCTCTCGCTTTCTCTCCTCTGTTCCGCACCGTAACCTGAATTCGAACCTTCTATTACTCAAGTCGCTCAGTTCGTCCACCGTAGCAACGTCTTCTCTTCCCGCATCTCTCTCTCACCTTCGCCTCCTCTCTCATGGAACCTAGGTTGGATTTTTGAGCTTCATTACTCTTTATTTTACTCTTGTGCTTTAATTTCATTCAATGGTAATGGTATTTTCGAACTCCTCTTGTGCTTGATTGTGCGAATTTGAATGTGGCACTCTGTCGTTAGGGCTTGATTGTACTGCAATGTAGAGTGCTTGATGATGAGGAAATACGATTGTTTATTCCTATGGTCGAATTTGAGCTCTTGATTGACTTTGAATTTGCCGTTTTGCACATGTACCCTAGCATTTGGGGGCAATTGGGTGTTGTTGTTTCCGTTGCGATTTCTAGTTCATTCATTGACTACTTGAATTTCCTTATGCTATCTGTGCGAATTTCCTTATGCTTTGCTCTGGAATGTCCGAAATGGTGTGACTTTTCTTGTGTGAATTTCTATCATGCATGCTAGACTTCCTTGTGCTTTACAACTGACATAATGCTGCACTGTTAGAATTCCTGGTTCACCCCACCATCCTTGTGAATATGTGCTTACTGCTGGTGAATTATTAGCATGTCAGCTGCCATTATGTATTCCCTAGTGCTTGTTTGTGTTCTAGGTGTTGTTACTTGCTCATAGCATTACACTGTGGGATGCCGATTGTGAATGGTTCTTCATGCTTTCCTCCTAGTTTTTACATTATCTATTGCCTTTTGCGTGAATCGTTTTAACCCACAGCAGAAAACTAAGTGCGCGAATTAGGGGCATTGTGTATATATTGCATTTGTCTTCTTCGTGGTTCTTGTTTCATTGCCATGTTGCTTTCATTCTTCTTCTACGTTTTAGTATATATTGTCAGCTCCAATTCTATGCTTATTCTGAAAACAATTCAAAAAAAAAAATCAAAAAATCAAAAAACAAAAAAAAAAAAAAACCAGAAAAAAAAAACAAAAGAAAAAAAAATAAATAAAAAGAAGGCGAAGCAGAAGAAGAAGACACAGCAGTTTTCAATCTTTGTTTCGAGTTAGTAACTTGTATGGGATTAGTGACATGCGTGGTTCATTGCTTTGTAGATGGTTGCGAAATTGGTCCGTTCCTTGCATGTTCTCTGTTTGGATTTCAATATTGCGCACGTCACTTACCACTTTGTTTGTAGAAAACCCCCTCGCAGGAGACAACTCGTGAAGTCCCCGAACAAAAGACCTCTCAAGAAACAAAAGCAACCTGGGGAGGGGTCTGGCGGGAGACAGGAGGAGCCGGAGGCCGCTCAGAGACATGTGCACCTTCCCAAAACCAAGCAGGAGTCCTTTGTCAATTACCAAACCAAGCTAATTGGGGTTGTGTTGTATTTTGACGATGCCGTGCTGTCCAAGTTCGGTTTACTATCTAGAGTCACCCAGCTTCTCCTCCACCCGGACTGGAGGCGCCTCTTTTCCATCCGGGAGTGTACATATGCCCCTGTTACTTATGAGGTCCTCGCGACGCTAACAGTTCCCAAGGGCCAATTCAAATCCTGGACCGATAAGGTTATCCAGTTCCAAGCTTTCGGGAAGCAACACCAGCTCTCTATCAATGACTTGGCAGTCCACATGGGTTTTTACACGCGCCAGGAGACACGGGCTGCGACCTTCCACGAGTTGTTGGATAGTCACACTAGCTTTTCCGTCCAGGAGTTTTGGAGTGAGGTCACCGACTCCGGGTATCCATACCAGGGTAGTGTGTCCTCTCATAAGGAGTTTTCTGAGCCCGAACATATGGTGGTGCATCATGTGATGTCCCATTCCTTCACGGGCCGAATGGGGGCTGCCACTCTAGTCAACACCACCGACATCCTTTGCCTTTATAGCATGACCAAGGGGCTCCGAATTCACATGGGAGTGGTCATTGCTAAATTGTTCCAGGCGCATACCTCGCCCAAGGTCTCGGGTATCTACTTAGGGCCCTACCTCTCCTGCTTATTGCGAGGTATGGGCTATGGCGCTGACTTGGATAATGAAACTAAATTAGCGAAGATGGAGCCCTTGCATGGGGTTCGGTTGCGTAAGTTGAAGTTTAAGAAAGTGAGGGACTCTTCCGGTGAGGATGAGGACGCGGGTGAGCAGCCCCGTCCTGAGTCTCCGCCCCCGCAGTGGAACCCGCGGACGCGAGCTCAGCCTGCCACCGAATGGGAGCGGGTCCGGCAAGGTTTTTTTGAGCGGTTTGACAGATTCGAGCTCGGCATCAATGCAAGGTTGGATGTCATGGAGAATGATCTCAAGGAGCATGTTACACAGCGCTTAGAGCCTGTTCGGGAGAGACTTGCCACGATAGAGGGACAGTGGCAGGCCTTTTCTGCGCAGTACTCCCATCCTTCGGGCGCTCCGACACGGGATCCCCAGTGACCATTGTGGACTTTGTGTTTGGTGGTGGCTTGTTAGCCGGCTTTAGTGATGCTATTGGTTGCTGACTACTTTATTTAATCTTTTGTTTTGGGTTTTGTTAGGTTCCTTTGCTTTATTTTTCCTATTTTGTTTCGTTTTCTAGATGTTTTAGTATCTTGCTATGTGGTTGCCTACTGGTGTGTTTTATTTTTGAATAGTGATGTTGGCAGTTGGCAGTTGGCTTGCCCTTTGCATTAATGTTGTCTTGATAGGATTGATCGAGCCGGTATGGTGCGTTTTGGATAATCGCTGTGGTTATTGGATTATTCTTGTGCACTGCTCTGCAGAGGTTCCTATTTTATTTTTATTTATTTATTTTCTTTTCTTTATTTATTTATTTATTTTTCTTTTCTTTCTTCTTCTCTTTTTGTTTCTTCCTTATTTTTGCTTACAATTAAAAAAAAAAAAAAACAAAAAAACAAAAAAAAAAAAAACAAACAACAGACCTCATACAACAACAAGAACTACACACACCTTCACCTTCCCATCACGGTACTTGGATACCCACACCGGTGCGACTTCTCAGGTATTCTCTTTTGACCCTCTCCGCTTTGTGTATTTGTCTTTACATCGAGGGCGATGTCAATCTCCATGTGTGGGGAGGTTTGCTTTGTGGGAGATATTTTATGCTTTCTTTGTGTTCATGCTAAAGATTAGCTTAAGTAGCTGTACATGTTTGTAAATACTGTGTTTGTGGTTTGCAATTGTAAATATGAGGTAAATAGGCTATGCATTTGAAATTTTTGATATGTTATTGTTCTTTTTACTTTGTAAGTGTGGAAAAGGGGTGTTGTAGGCTCAATTGGTTGAAAATGTTTGGAAACCACCCTTATACCGTGTGAGATTTGCATAGGACCCAAGTAGGTTTTTAATTCAATTTTGCATGCTTGTTTGTGGTTCAATGCGCAATTTCCATAGACCTCAGTTAAAGATCTCTCGAAATGGGAGTGTACACGGTAATGATTGTGGTATGTAAGGTGGTATGACCTGGAATTGAATTTATTTGGTGTGGCACAAGGCAAAAGGAGCGATTTTTCATTTTTTGTGAGATTGTGTGATTCCCTACTCCCATTGTAAAAGGCATGAGGGGTTGAAAAGAGTCAATAGAAAAAGCTAAAAAAGACTTTAAGCTATCCTTGCTTGAGAGGGAAAAACATGAGGTGAGCCATCTCGTAGGATTTGGGCAACCATTGCACAGACTTCAAAAAAAAAAAGCGTAGAGCTCTACGTGAAGGCGGTTGACTCAACGGGGTATCCTAGAGGTGATTAGAAAATAGAGAGATTTTCACGCTAAGCCAAAATGCGTGGAGAGGCTTGTGTCACACTATCACACTTGTTTAAATGGGTCTTTGGGGCCAAATGAGGCAAAGTTGGAAAGACCGTGTGCATCGTTCCCATTAGTGGGCTCAGCTTGGAAGGCCTGTGGAAATTGTGGATTGAATAAACCCCTTTGCTTGTGAATTAATATGATTGAGAGATTTTACCATGCAAAACAGTGAGAGACCTTGGGGTTTTTGGAGTCCTTACATTTTGAGCCAATTGAGGGTACCACACTCACTTCTCCATGTTTGCAAAGTAGGAAGAGGGACAACATATCATTCATTTCTGATGCACAACTTATTTGCATGGTCTTTGGAATTGTATTTTTGCTTTTGAAGAGACCTGGTATTTCAATCTGCTTAACTTGGTTTTGTCTTGCTTGAGGGCAAGCAAGGTCTAAGTGTGGGGAGATTTGATATGTCATTAAATGGCATCATATTTGTGCTTGTTTATGCTTGCTTTTTATTCAAATATTATGTAAAGGAATGTGGAATAACTCTTAATTTGTTGCATTTTGTTTGAAGGAAGAAATGACCGAGCAATGAGCAAACAAGCATGAAAAGGTGTTAATCTTTGGAGAAAACGGGGCTTTAAAGCATAAGGAAAACACTCAAGGGGACACCGGAGAACAAAGGAGCAAAACGAAGGCGTGGAAGTCATTGTGAAGAACTCACGCTGACACTCACACCGTGAGTGTCAGCGTGAGTCCTCAGTGTGGTTTCTGATCAGAAACTCACGCTGAGACTCACGGTGTGAGTCTCAGCGTGAGTGCTGATCAGAAACTGATCATTGAACTCACACTGACACTCACACCGTGAGTGTCAGCGTGAGTCTCAATGATCAGTTTCTGATCATTGAGACTCACGGTGGGACTCACACCGTGAGTCCCACCGTGACTTCCTACCCTGAAGGCTACGAAAATGCGCGAATTTGGATTATAAATACCTCTTGGAAGTTAATTTTTGGAATACTTTTGAATTTCTAAACACCCCTTTTAGTTTTTCTCTCTAGGAAACTTTAGGAACACTTCCCACACTTGCAATCTATTGTATTTACACAATCTACATCAATTTCCAGATTATTTCTTTTCAATCAAATCATCAAGTTAAGTTTTCTATTTCCTATTTTTGCATTTATATTTCTTAAAGTTTCTTTTGGATTCCATGTTTATTATTTCAATTGCTTATTGCTTTACATTCCAAATATGAATACTTAAACATATTTAGGATTTGAATTGAACTTCCTTGATGTATGAATCCCAATATGAATTAAATTGCATAAATTAGGTTTTGTATTGTCTTAATGTTGAACTTGCTTATGAATTGCGTAGAATTGAATTGACTCTTCATAATTATGGCCAAATTATGCAAGAGATGTTTGGAATTGGTGTTCCACCTATGAGAATAGGGCTATACCATAGCCATACCTCTCATATTTCTTACTCACCTTTGAGAAAAGGGAGTTTGAAGGAAATAGGCACACAAAGTGTTTGTTAAATTGCCTCTTCTAGCCAAGTTGCCATGAGAATGGGACTTAGGATTAGTTGATAGTCCAATTGATCACGAGAGTGACATTGGCACTTAAACCATTTCCCCAAGTTCATCATCTAGACTTGCATAACTTAAACAAAAGGCACAAATGGGATTTTATTCAAGTATGTTTGGTTCAAATCTCTATTCCATATATTGTTCTTTTACTTCAATTACTTGTTTACATTACCGATTATTTGAACATGCAATACTCCTATATCTCTAGGTTAGCTTTCAAACACTGCATGAACCTATGCTTAACCCCTCATTACTTAAATTCCCATCAAGCCATTCCTTGAGGACGATACTCTTAAATTTTAATCACCACTAAAATACAACTATCAAAGGCGTTACTAGTGGATTTTCAAGAGAAGACGCACACGGCCTTGCTGCTTGAGGTCATGGCGACCCTACAGGTTCAAAGTTTTGATTTGCCCTCCACTCGCAACATATCATTCATAGTGGGGGGTTTAGCATTCCATTTGAGCGCAGACGAGATCAGTCAATACATGGAGATGGATGATATTCAAAACTTGGATGAGGATGCTATGGACGTAAGGGTTGTGACCCTCGAACAGTGGGGCAAACAGAGTCTTTGGGATGAATTGACTGATGAGGACACTGTATTCAAGACTTCCACAAGCCGGTCCTCCAGTTTCACCAACGTGGCCCACAAGTTTATGCACCACGTTCTGACTCGTTCTGTTTGTGGCCTCCACGACTCCATTGGCGTCTTGACCCACCCTGACATGTTGTGCCTTTATGGAATGGTCAGACACCGCCGCGTCCACATGGGAATGGTCATCGCGCACTTGTTCCAAAACCAAGAGAAACCCAAGGTTAAGGGCCTATTCTTGGGCCCTTACCTTACCAGAATTCTGCGCAACACCCAAAGGGTGCGCCTAACTCAGCCCAGTCGCGAAGGTGTACAAAAGATTACAGTGGAACTCATGGCTTCAATGTATCAACAAATACCACAAGCAAAGAGAGCTCGTGTTGAGCAAGGGCATCGTGGCCGAGCTGCTCCAGCGGAAGGAGAGAATGAAGATGAGCCCGTTGAGGACGCCCCTGCTAATGAGCCAATGAGGCTTAATTTTGAGCAACAAGTGTTGGCCCAACTGGGCGCTATGCAGCTCTAGATGGGGCAGATTTCCCAGTAGGTGGGGCTAGTACAGACTGAGTAGCACCTCATCAATACTGGGGTGCAAACCCTGAACACGAGGGTCGATCATTTGGAGGGAGCAGTGGCTCGCATTGAGGATTATCAAGCCTGGCACCGCAGCCAGTTTCCACCACCAGGGCCCCCCTACTGCCCCTATGACCCTTCTGCTGGACCCAGTCATTGATGCTTGCGAGGGTGTTGTTGCCCCTCCTAGAAACAAGAATTCTAAACTCTACCTTTTTACATTTCTGCACTTTTATTTTGTTCTGCTTAAATCTTTGCACTTTCAGTTTCTTTAGTTTACTTGCAATTGAACTCTTTCAATTCCAGTTATCTTTTAGTTTGATGTTCTAACTGTCTTAGTGGCTCCCCCAATGTGTTTATTTTTGGCCCATCCAGGACGATGGTTGGTTCTAGTGAGGGGGGGACCATTTTGTGGGTTGAATCTTGGGTTGTATATATAAATTTTTGCTTAATTTTGCTTGGATGATTCTTTGTGCATATTTCTTGGGTAATTGCTTTCCTTGCATGAACTTATGAACACTTCCTTATTGTTGGTTGGTGGTTGTATGGCGGTACTTGTGCAATCTTACTTTTGATGGATGATTTGAAGCTAAACTTATGATTGATTCAGTCCCTTGCCAATAACTTTGTTTGCTTGTAAATAAATGAATAATTTTGATCCTGTGTGTTGTGCTTAGCTAGTGAAGGCTTATGTGAGATTCCGGTAACGGTTGCTTTGCTAGAACTTGCCCTATTACTCCCCAATGTGAAATCTTAGGAAATTGCATGACTTGAAATGATATAGGTCATTTTTGTTTAACCCTTAGCCTTAAAGCCTACCCTGTTAATATGTGTTTATCCCTAGTTGTCCCCTTTTGAGCCTTTTGTTCATTTAATAAAGTGCTTAGCACTTGTTCCACTCTTATAATTGTTTTTCTTTGTTCATCCTTGTTAATTCACCCTTTAGCCCTTAGCCAAAAATATAAAAAAATATTTCCCTTCCACCCTTTGAGAGAGTACAACACTTATTCCTTAGTCTAGGAGAGATTATTCTTTTGGAGCTCGTTGTCGTTAGCATCACTCTAGATAGTTTTGTTTTAGCGTGGGGGTCTTTTGTGAATATTCTGAAGATATTGTTTATGTTGGAAAAAGTCATGTCTTGAAAAAAAAAAAGGTAGAAAAAGAATCCTTGAAAAAGTTGAAAAAGAGAATCATTTCTTGAAAAGAGAAAAAGAAAAGAGAAAGAATAGTTGAATAAAAGTTAAAATTCTCATTCTTTATTGAAAAA
Organism: Ipomoea triloba; assembly: GCF_003576645.1. Taxonomy (NCBI): domain Eukaryota; kingdom Viridiplantae; phylum Streptophyta; class Magnoliopsida; order Solanales; family Convolvulaceae; genus Ipomoea; species Ipomoea triloba. The sequence goes on from NC_044928.1 coordinate 2,686,509, forward strand.
GTCATACCTTTACCCCTAATCTAGAGTGTTGCTCTTTTTCCAATTATAGTTTGCTCCTTGTTCTTATTAGTCAAATCTCTTTTAGATTAGTTTATGTTTAGGTGTGAAACTCTCTCATTTTTGTTTATCTCCATACCCTTTCTTTGTTTAACCATTAACCCTTAGCCCCGTTATAAGCCGAATAAAGACCTATTTGATCATTTCATGCATTCCAAAGATCGATCTAGTGGGAGTAAGAAAGGCAAGCCTATGGGATCTCATATTTAGCCATGTTTTGCATAATCTCAACTTAGCATTTGTGCACACAGGGTCCTCACATAATCTAATAATTTGGCACTTGGTTATTGGCTTGGGAAGGAAACTTGTTTGTGAGGCCTAAATGATTCTTGAAAATTGGATGGGTTGTCATGAGTTGGTTTGTGGTTTGTTTGGTGGTGCAAGAAGGAAGTGGAATAAATGTTCATTGCTTGGTAGTGGTTATCCTACTCTTTGCTTGAGGACAAGCAAAAGTTCTAGTGTGGGGAAGTTGATGCCTTTGATTTGTAACACGTTTTTCACCCCATTCTTTAACCTTTTTGATAACAAAATGCTTGTAGTTGAGTTGGAACCTATGACTTGTTTGTGTGAATTGATGTTCTTTAGATAAAATGGTTGCAATGAGTCATTTGGAAGTCTTTTGGAGCATAAAGGAACGATGTTAGAGGTTGAGAGGAGTGCATGCAAGAAGATCCGAAGAAGAAGGCGAAAAGTGGGCTGAAAAGCCATCCATACGGCCTCCCATACGGCTGTATGGATGGCCGTATGGCCTCGATCATCCAAGGAGCAAAACGCCCTACCATACGGCCTCTCATACGGCCGTATGGTAGGTCGTATGCCTGATACTCTGCACAGTTTAAAGTCTGTTTTTCTGCATTTTGTGTCGAAGTCCGAACCCTAGATAGTTTAGAGCTATTTTCCTTCATTTCCTTAGCAATTGTTAGCTTAGTTTAGCTTAGATTTACATTTGGGAAACACACTTGGAGCTTGTATTGAAGATTTGGAAGGGATTCCATTAACATTTTCTTCCTTATTGATAGTAAAATTCTCTTTTCCTCTTCTCCAACTTGTCTTTACATCTACAGCTTATTTATGTTTTCCTTGTCAAATCTTGCTATGTTTACCATTAATATGAGTGAGTAGTCTTATATATGGGTTAGATTAGGTGTTTACTACTTCTATTGATGCTTGTTATTTAATTATTGCATAAAAGGGGATGAACACCCATTTAGGGTTCTTGAGTTTGAATTGGGTTTATTTCTACCTTTCAATGATTAGTGTACAATGATTGTTGTTTGTCCTTGGAAAGTCTTTCATTTCAATGGAAGTTGAATGGAAGATTTAAGCCAACCCAATCTCAAACCCATTTTCTCTTCTATGGAAATAGGGGTAGGTTTGGGGCTAAATAGCTTTTGTTCTTCAAGAACTTAGGTTGGTTCACCATGGAAATGGGACAACCTTTGTTCTAATCCTTGGGAACTTGGATTTCTTCGTGCTAGCCTTAAGAACCTAGGGCCATTGTTCATCCCCCAATCCTAGTGTTAATGCATCAATAGAGTAATTCACCTAATTTAACCCATCTTTCCCAAATAGTATTTCGCACCTAGTTTAATCTTGTTTTTCCCTTAAATCCAAAATTCCAAAAATACTTTAGTTAAATCCAAAACCAAAATATGTTTTGCTTGGATCCTTATGGGTTTCAAGACCTTGGTGACTAGAGTCTAAGTGATTACTCCGTACGTGCCATAAAATCCAATCCCCGTGGTTCGACTTTACACCCATTTTCACACTCCCGCTCACACCGCATCATATATTTTATGTGTTAATATATAGCAATTTTGTCATCTTTGTATAAAAAGAAGACATAATAGTATATCAATGTAACTGTTTTGAATTACATATTATTGAAAACCTTTTTTAGATGACATTGATAGTATATTATATATTATTATTGTTAATTTTTATACTTATTTTAATTTACATCACTAATGAAGTAAATTATCTAGAATTACAACTTTTTAATGCTTTATTTCAGAATTACTGGAGTAAAATATCTAGAACCTTTTTTTTTTTGAAAAAATCTAGAACCTTATTACTTCATGAAGTTTAACATTAATTTTTTTAGGCAATTTATTTCTTTATTGCAGTTTTCAAACAAATTGGCAATATTCTATAATACAATTCTGTATAGATTCCTAACTTAAAATTAGAATATTGAAGTCTTAATAAGATTATGTAATACAATTTTGTATAGATTCATAGCTAAACCATTATTCTACCCAAAACAACAGTATATAAACTCTTCCCCTTCTCACTGGTATTCACTCAAAACTAAATCTAACATATTCTGCAACACACCATCTATTTGACATTCTATAGGTATGATTGTCAAAATACTATCATGCTAATTCTATTATTTGTATTTGTACTCATAATGATTACATTTAAAAAAAAAATCAATGATGATATACTCATTAATTAGTATAACTTCAATATCTATTATTGTTATGTAAGTATATCTATTGTATAATCTGTTCATCTATACTTGTATTATCCTTGTATGTAATGTTGTGGTTCTCATTATATTCCTCTATAATCTACACATTTTAGTTACTTCTAACTCCCTAATCTATGGTTTTTGAATTTATGTTGTGGTTTCCATTAGATTATACTATTTCATAACATCCTTTATGAACATATTTTCCATGACACAAGGATATTAGTCATGACAAATGTAGTAAAGTTAATTGATATTAACACACAAACTGTGGGTTGGAGTTGTACAGTTCATATCATTAAGAAAAACGAACCAAAAAACGCTGTTGGAACGCCTGAGAAAAAGTATATGCTCATCGTACTTGAGGATGAAATAGTAAGTAAATAGTAAAATTTTTCTCCCTTTATTATTATTATTTTATTTTATTTTATTTTATTTTATTTTTATCATTATTAGTGTTATTATTTTTTTTTGAGAATAATAATAATAATAATTATTATTATTATTATTATGAAGATGCTCTCATTCACCACCAACATCATTGTAAATGCTATGTCTAAATGCAAGGAACTTAGTTCAACCAATAGTGTTTGATAATGACATTTGAATGTATAATATTACTTTACAAACCAACAAATGGTACATCATTTCAAATTATTTTTTACTGTTTTGTTGTAGCAATAGATAGTGTTAATTAATTTTCTTTACCAAGGGTATTAGGGAAGGTAAAAGTATTATAAAAATTTTTAAAAACACTATGAAGGCAAAGGTTGTATAACATTTACAAAAGTGCATACCAATTCTAAGGCAAGTACTATCACATGCAAAGAGAGTTAAGAATTAAAATGAAAGATGCATTTTCCTTAGTAGTGCAAAAGATTCATATTGAATCAAGTTATTTAAGTACACACCATGCTTTCAAAAAAAAAAAAAAAAAGTACACACCATGTTAGTTAAAAACATGAAATTCATAAATATAACATTACATGCTTGCAATACATCAAAAGTACACTATTCACAAGTGGTTATTTTAATTTATCAAAAGATGAAAATACTCATTTTAACAACTAATTGTTGATTCAAAGAATAAAAATAAAGAAGGGTAACCCCAACCAAGATGACAATAGATCCATACTTGTAACCACAAGGTCAGGAGTTCGAATTCTTGCCCCCTTGGTTTGAGTTGGTCAGCTATGGATAACCTAGGTTGGTTTACCCCCTTGTAGTCATTTGCTAGTTAAGATCACAATTCAAAGAATAAGTACGGATCTCCTTGTGGTCATTTGCTGGCTAAAGTCACTATTCAAAGAATAAGCAGGAAGCATACAGATTAATCGTTAAACTTATGTAATACAATTTTTCCTATAATCAATTGCAGTATTTGAACCCAAAGAATAAGCAGGAAGCATACAGATTAATCGTTAAACTTATGTAATACAATTTTTCCTATAATCAATTGCAGTATTTGAACCCACAACCTCCAATATAAAAGAGCAACTTGGTGCCATGGACCACAAGGTCTTTGGCTCTATTATAATAATGTTTTAAGATGTCAATACTTAACACTGTTTATTTTTTCTAAGTCTACAGAGTAATGATTGCTATATTTTAATAAATACAATTATAATTAATTATTTAATGGTATTATGACGCCTTTCCATGCCAGACCGTAGAATATTTGTGAAAAAAATTCAGTCTAAATAATATTTTCATTAAAAAAATATTTAATTTTATCATCTTGTTCTCAATTTGATCCTATCATGGCATTTAAAAAAAAAAAACTTTATATTCTATAAATTACATTACACATACTTTCATTTCATTTCTTAGTATTGTGATAATTGATTGTATTTTTTATTGGTAGCTATTTTTGTTCCCAGCTACACAATTAATTAAACTATCTCTCTATCACTCTATGTTACCTTCAACATACGGTACGGTGATAATAGTTTTTTTTTTTATATAATTTTTATTTATTGATTGTTCATGAATCCATTGTGACCTACCATGAGACAAGTAAAAAAAAAAAAAAAAAAAAAGGAAATGTATTGCATTGAAATGGGGTGACTGAGTGAATGAGTATAATAATTCTCGTATTTGAAAATTACGAGTTCAATTCTTACCAAGATCTTTTTTGTTGAGTCTACCGGTCCAATAAAATTTTTCTAGTGCCAGTTATATACTCCCTCAGTCCCGTAATGGATGTCTGCTTTACTTTTGGCACAGAGTTTAAGAAGGTTAAACACAGCTCACTCACTTTCCGCTTATGCCCTTATACTTACTGACAAATTTGCTACAGTGCATTTCTTCCTCATTGTTCATCTCATCCGTAGACATTTATTCATCTTTCTTCAACAAACCCATTTCTTCAACTTTATCCAACAAATCTCTTCCATACCTTCTGTATCTTTTATTCTTCTTTTAGTTCTTTATACACCATTAATTATACAAAAATAAATGAACTAAATACTTAAGAAGATTAAATAAAAGAAAAAAAAAACAAAAGAAAAAAACCAGTGATGTCTTACAAATAGGAGTCATAAAAATTTGAAACTTCATGAAATCGATCATAGATTGAGATGTCAACGCCGATGGTTCCACGGCACTCAGTGACATTAAAGTTATGAAGCAGAAGAATCCATATACTCTGTACTTCTCCGTTAGGAGCTACACGGTGGTGCCGCCGCCAGGAAGAGAAATAAAGAAACCCAGATCTTCATTTTTATTTTATTCTCTTGAAGAAATAAAGAAAGAAAAAGAAACCCAGTTCTTCATTTCTATGTTTGCAAAGTGGAAATGAAGAAATCATGAAGAGAAATGTGGAAATGAAGAAACATGAAAAGAAATGTAGAGACATGTTCTTCACTTTTTTCTAATTGGGCGCGACTGTTAAGAATATTTGAGTGGATGAAAGTTGGTGTCCTTAATGAGTATATCAGAGAATGGAGTAGTTGTAGTTAAAGTTAGAAGGGTAAAATAGGAAAAATAGAAATGTAATGACTTTCATTTTAGGAAAGTGGACAGAATTTTGAGACGGATTAAAAAGGAAAGTAAGACAGGTAAAGTGGGACGGAGAGAGTATCTCATATGAGTGGGCAGCGTTACTTTAAAATACAGTCTGAAAGTAGAATTAATAATTTGCAATTTGGATGATGAAAAGCAAGAATAGATACTGAGAATATACCAACAGAGCATAATGAAATAATGATGACAAAGGTGATGGATTGCTTCATCACGGGGCTACAGAAGGCAGAACTATCATCATCATCTCTTTGATCAAATAAAATGCTCCAAATTAAATGCCGCTTTGTGTGAGTGTTTGAATCGTATTGAAAACATGAACGGAAAAAGGTTCAGGATGATGGAAGATGTAAACGGTCCAAATTCCTTGTACAATGCATGAAGACTATGGCTGACTGTTAGGCTGACTACGTGATACGCGATTTACCTCTGCAATAGTAATTTTAAGGGTGAGGTTCAATCGAGTTAGGATTAATTCAGCGAACTGAGATAATCTAAGTATTAAAAATAAAATACTCCAAAATAAAGTCCGAGGCCCCAAAAAAAAAATGTAATTTACAATGTACTGACATCTATGTATCATAGAAGGTTCCCTAGCTACATTGAGTCTTGGACTCTTGGTCAAGCAATATAATATAATGCTCATCTGATGTATATATGCCAAGCAGATCAGAAATGATATGATGATCAGTATGTGAATACTGGAGTCTGGAGAACACTTTAGTTTGCAGCCTTAAGAAAAGGGAACAGTGAAATGAAAACGACTTATAGTAATCCCCTCCCTCATATATGGAGATGAAACTAATTAATTTTCTTTTTTTTTTTTTAAACAAAAGCAACGGTATTCTATTAAGTCCGAATGAAGTATATTACAAAAGATAAAGGAGGGTTCGAAAACTACTCTGAACAATCAGGCATAGAAGCAGTCTGCGCAGTCATCTATGTTAGCTAACAGATAGATGATAAGTGCAAAAGATGCCTAGTTCATAAGGTTATTCTTGGAGCGTGTAGTGCATAATTCATGGTTTTTAGGAGTAATTTGGTCCTAATTTGCATTAGAATGCTTTATGTTGTCATCGGACCCCGTTCCACACTTTGCCGATTGTTTTGTAGGTAAAAAGAAGTGTTTAAAGACAGAAAATGGCAATATTTCAGAGAAGAATTCACATGTCGAAGTTGGAGGAAGAAATAGGCCTTGGACGCACGTCCAGGCCGGCGTCCAAAAAGCACCCCTCTGAAGTTTTCACAGCAGAGCAGAAGCCTGGCCTTAGACGCGCGTCCAGGCCGGCGTCCAAAGATCATCCCTCTGAAGTTTACGCAGCAGAACAGAAGTCTGACTTGGACGCGCCCCTAGACGCGCGTCCGAGGTGGCGTCCAGAATTAACCCCTCTGAAGTTTTCAAAGTAGAACGCAAGGTACGCCTTGGACGCGCGTCCAGCCTGGCGTCCATCGCGGGAATTTTGGCGGTTATTCACTGTTTAAAAGGGATGAAGGAGCCATTTTTCAGGACACTTCTTACCAATCATTATCATTCCATATAGAATATTTCTCTCTCTAGGTTTTAGCTCTCAAATTCTCTCCATTTCATAGCTCAATTGCACTCCAAATTCATGTTACATAGCTAGATTTAGAGAGGAGTTCACATTTCAAGATTGTATCGATCAAGTTTACTCAAGGATTCTACTTCAATTTCAAGCTAAGTTTCATTTTCTATTCTTGCATTTCAATTCCTAATTGTTGATTTGATTCTATTGCTTTGTTGATTCAATTGCTTTTTTATTTCAATTTTCACTATGAGTAGCTAGATCTTTTGAGGATTTGAATCAATTAGTCTTGCATGATCTCCCTTGAGTTCTAATTTCTTAAACCTAGGATTAGATAATGCTTGTTTGATGATTGATTGTGGATAAGGATGTTTGTCTTGACTCTATGCCAACAAGGGTCTGGTTGCACTAGAGGATTAGGATAGGAATACTCACCTGCGAGAGTAGGGAGTGTACCAAGCCCTCACCATTCCCGTTTCCTTCTCACCTTTGAGAAAAGGGAGATTGGAAGTGTGGAGTGGGATGATTGTCTTGACTCTATGCCAACAAGGGTCCGGTTGCACTAGAGGATTAGGATAAGAATACTCACCTACGAGAGTAGGGAGTGTACCAAGCCCTCACCATTCCCGTTTCCTTCTCACCTTTGAGAAAAGGGGGATTGGAAGGCAAGAGGCACACCAAGTGTTTGATGAATTGCTCCTTCTAGCCTAGCTATTATGAGAATAAAGCTGAGGCATGGTAGAGAGGCCATCGTCCACGAGAGTGGCGTTGGCATTAGTGAGCTTGCCTCAATCTTGTCCAATGAGCGTTGCTAAGTCCTAGGACCATAGGAAATCGAGGGTGAACATGCTTGATAAGTTGATTCGAATCCTTTTCTCCTTAATTGTTTTCTATTCTTTTGCATTAATTGTTTTGTTTTTAGCATGATTTACTCATACACATGCCTCGGACTAGCTTTCGAACACTTTTAGCCCTTGTGCTTAATCCGCTTGCTTGCTAATTCCCTTACACCTTCTTAGAGGACGACATCCTTCACTCACCACTACACCACTTCACTCGCATCCATCACATTACATTGAAAAATTACTTTTCAATAGACAGTTTGATTCGCTGAACGCTTACACAAATTTAAAGACACATGAGAATAAGAACTCATAAGCTTTTTAAAGATGAAACTAAAGCTGTTTCTTCCATGCAGTTGTGCACATGGTTAGGTGATGTTTGATGCAAAGCTATGCCCTAAAGCAAAATGTAGAAGATAAAGGTCTTGGAATCAAATCATGGCCCTCTATGCTTTCTGCTCTGCCAACAAGTTTCTCAGCTCCTTTCTTTTTCTTTCTTTTCACTCCAATGGAGGCTTCATCTGATCTGATCTCCATGGTGGATATGTATCAATTTCATCTCATCAAGCTAGCTACCACCGACTCCATATGTTGTGTTTCTTTTTATTATATGTATAATGATTAAAATTACTGGCATAGTGTTGTTCCTGTACGTGGGGAAGAACAACAAGCCGTCCATAGCTCATGATCTCGCATTGGCTCAATGCCCAGTTTCTGATCAAAACCTAGTTGTTTATATTAACACAACTAGTGGACGAATATAGTTCTATCATTTCGGCTGTCCGTATCCGTGATACTCCTATTTCCTTGGGAGAGTTAGCCAACATTCTCACAGATCATGAACATTAATTGAAGGACGCCGATGGTGCTCGCCAGTCTTTACTGGCTACTGCTAATGCCACCCAACGTGGTTCCTTTACTTCCCAGTACAATCAACAGTCTACCACTAATAGGAGGTTTTGTAGCAACAATAGTAATACTAACGGTTATAATAGACAAAACTGGTCGCAAAGTGGCAATCACCAAACTGGGGTTGTGTGCCAGTTTTGTAAGTTTCCTAGCCATGAAACCCGTGTTTGCCGTAAGCTAGCTCGGCTTTTAAAGGTAGTATCTGTTCTATATTTTATCAAAATTTTCAGCCCAAAGAATCATTGTTCCCATTATTAGGGTTCAATCCTGTGACTATAAATTCGAAATGGTAACAATGATTTTATCACACTACATAGTAGTTGGCAGAGATACACACAAAATTTTCGCAGAACATTTATAAAAATTTTTACAAACTTCTTCAATGGTCTGCAACAAGAGGAAAATTGTAAACAAAAATGAATCATTGATACTCTGATAGTTACGATTAATACGAAGTAAATAATATGAGGAAAGTTAATTTGTCTCAGCAAATGGAAGACAATGACATAAAAGTTCAAATATATACAACCAAAAAGTGGGAAATTCTATATTGAAAATGGAAGGCAAAGCCATATGTAGCTAGGATAGCCTCATACATCATGCCCTTCTTCTTCTGACTCTTCCTTATCTGTATACTGCCATTCATCTTCTTCTTCTTCTTCTTCTTCTTCTTCTTCTTCTTCTTCTTCTTCTTCTTCTTCTTCTTCTTCTTCTTCCTGATACTTCCATTCATCATATTTTTCTTCTTCTTCTTCCTGAGATTATTATGGAGTACATTTTTTAGTCCCTTCATATTTGCGAACCAACCAGAAAAATATCATAGAAAATCATCCAAACAAGTGTGTATATTAAATTAATTAGCCTCGCCTAGTCTTCTTCTTCTTCTGATTTTTCTGATTCTTCTGTGTCTGATGATGATGAACAATAATACTGTGATTCAATAATGAAAAACGAAACAACATCATGAAACAAGGTGAGAAAAAGAAATATATTTAACAGAGTTTGCAAAGAAAATAAACAAAAGAACGAAAGAGAACATATGGAACATACCCCAAAAGCCTTGCCGTCAATGATAAGGTCAGGTCGCGCAAATTCACTGTGCACCATATCTTCATGAAACCTCTTGGCAGAAGTGACAACAGAAGGAGGACATTGCTCCAACTTAATTGACCAGAACCGGTGCTTTAATGCACTTACAAGAGGGATCTCTTCTAGAGAATAACAACGTTTTAAGAATATGTTCTTGAGCTTTGGGAAATGACTGCTAGTATTGGCCACCCATCGCTCAAGACTTTTGGCTTCAACCTCCAACTCTTTTAATTCAGGGAATCTTCCTTCAACCACTTCCCACACTCTGCCATAGAAAGCATTCTCTAGTTTTAGCACCTTAAGCTTTGGTAACTGCCCAATTACCGTTAAAACCTTCATTGGAAAATTAGTCCCACTCAGCATCAACTTCTTCAATTTTGCAGGAAAACCAACCCCGGCCCGCTCTAAAAGGGTTATACTGCCAACTGGAACCATAACTCTTTTTTTTTTTTTTTTTTGAGAGAAAACTGGAACCATAACTCTTAGAGTCTCCAACCTCACTAAATCCTCAAAATTCTCCAGAATGATCATAGGCTTACTGCAACATCGCTCACCGCCGCAACCAGGCACTAAGATGTCTTTATACACAACTTCCAATTTTCTTATGCTTGGAAACCTGCAATAATACACTTCTTTTTTCCTGAAATGAATTGGCATTGCACAAACTAATGTTTGCAAATGCTCTTTAACCATGTTTGGAGGATCTATCATATACATATCCCCAAGTTTGAGATGCCTTAAATGTTGCAGCTCCCAAATTTTGGATGGCAATAAATGAAGAGTACGCGCTCCAAGTGTTGATTCATCAATGCCAGAAACAGTAAGTGTTTCCAAATTTGAATTAACTGATACTACATCATTAAAACTCTCAAACCACTGTGGTATGGAAAGATATCTCAAAAAAGCTAAATTCCTTAAGGGCAACAATGACACTCTTTTGAGTATTAGAGATTCACTCAAATCTAAAATTCGTAAATGTTTGAAGGGTATAAACCTTTCAAAACCTCCCTGAAAGACGAAAAGTGAGCGAGGAATATTTGAACTAAACATCACATGATAGTCCAAACTATGTGAGCGTAAACTTAACCAGCGACATGAATTTGCGAGTACATCTAGTGACCAGCCAATACACTGTTGAGTATTTGCTGCACATAAAAGACCTTCTTTTTGTGCTTCTCGTACGCAAAAGCTATGCATGTCAATATGTATCTCACAAGTCTTTGGTCTGAAATCAGACTTACCAGCTGTTTTGACTAGTCCTCTACTTCTAAGAGCCCTTAAATACATATAACCTATATCTTCTAATGGCAGACACCCCAGTGGCTTCACAAATCCCTCAGCAATCCATAACTTAATAAGTCTTTTCACATTGATTTTACTGTGTTTTGGAAATACCACAAAATATAAAAAACAAACTTTTAAATGTTGTGGTAAACGATTGTAAATGTCGGTAAGCTTACTTGAGTGTTTTGTATCTCTATGTAGAATTCCCAATGATAGTAATTCTTTCTCAATCTTCTTCCATTCTTTCAATGTGTAGCTGCATTTAGATAGACGGTCTGCAACTGTAACAATTGAGCGCGGCAATCCTCTGCACTCCTCAACAAGATGCTTCGCAATTTCTTCAAATTTTGATGTCATATGCTGTTTAAGAGAAAATCTGCAGGAGAACAGAAACCAACTCTCCTTGTCACTTAGGTAAGGCAGGCTCCGGACAATCCAACTTTCAGTGGTGTCCTCAGCAACATCAGTGAAAAGAGTGGTTAGCAAAATCCAACTTCCAGTAGAGTCAACGGGAAAACATTGGTGGATATCATCCCAAAGCAGAGTGTTAGGGACATCATCCAAAACAATTAGATATCTTTTGCATTTCTTCAAGTGTTTGTGCAGTTGGTGTTTTAGTTGAGAAACAGTGCTTCCCTGCAGCATGTCAATTTCTTGACTGAGGAGGGTTGGGCTCATTGATTGAAGAAGGTGGCACAGTAGTTGTTTCACATTCCCATTGTATCTTTGCGGAATAGTAATCCAAGCACGAATGTTGAAATGTGAAGCAACCGCATTGTCTGTATATAGTGTTTTACAAAAAGTAGTCTTTCCAATGCCTGGGGCTCCAACAATCGTGAGTACACTTCGTTCTGGAGATAACCTATATAGGAGATGATTCCTTGCCAATGTAAAGTAATAGTCATCACAAACCATTATTATATGCTCCTCCTCCTCAAACTGTGGAGAGCATTGCAAGGATCCACCGTTGTGAGGGTGCGAAGCTGCAGCTTCTGACCNCTCTTAGAGTCTCCAACCTCACTAAATCCTCAAAATTCTCCAGAATGATCATAGGCTTACTGCAACATCGCTCACCGCCGCAACCAGGCACTAAGATGTCTTTATACACAACTTCCAATTTTCTTATGCTTGGAAACCTGCAATAATACACTTCTTTTTTCCTGAAATGAATTGGCATTGCACAAACTAATGTTTGCAAATGCTCTTTAACCATGTTTGGAGGATCTATCATATACATATCCCCAAGTTTGAGATGCCTTAAATGTTGCAGCTCCCAAATTTTGGATGGCAATAAATGAAGAGTACGCGCTCCAAGTGTTGATTCATCAATGCCAGAAACAGTAAGTGTTTCCAAATTTGAATTAACTGATACTACATCATTAAAACTCTCAAACCACTGTGGTATGGAAAGATATCTCAAAAAAGCTAAATTCCTTAAGGGCAACAATGACACTCTTTTGAGTATTAGAGATTCACTCAAATCTAAAATTCGTAAATGTTTGAAGGGTATAAACCTTTCAAAACCTCCCTGAAAGACGAAAAGTGAGCGAGGAATATTTGAACTAAACATCACATGATAGTCCAAACTATGTGAGCGTAAACTTAACCAGCGACATGAATTTGCGAGTACATCTAGTGACCAGCCAATACACTGTTGAGTATTTGCTGCACATAAAAGACCTTCTTTTTGTGCTTCTCGTACGCAAAAGCTATGCATGTCAATATGTATCTCACAAGTCTTTGGTCTGAAATCAGACTTACCAGCTGTTTTGACTAGTCCTCTACTTCTAAGAGCCCTTAAATACATATAACCTATATCTTCTAATGGCAGACACCCCAGTGGCTTCACAAATCCCTCAGCAATCCATAACTTAATAAGTCTTTTCACATTGATTTTACTGTGTTTTGGAAATACCACAAAATATAAAAAACAAACTTTTAAATGTTGTGGTAAACGATTGTAAATGTCGGTAAGCTTACTTGAGTGTTTTGTATCTCTATGTAGAATTCCCAATGATAGTAATTCTTTCTCAATCTTCTTCCATTCTTTCAATGTGTAGCTGCATTTAGATAGACGGTCTGCAACTGTAACAATTGAGCGCGGCAATCCTCTGCACTCCTCAACAAGATGCTTCGCAATTTCTTCAAATTTTGATGTCATATGCTGTTTAAGAGAAAATCTGCAGGAGAACAGAAACCAACTCTCCTTGTCACTTAGGTAAGGCAGGCTCCGGACAATCCAACTTTCAGTGGTGTCCTCAGCAACATCAGTGAAAAGAGTGGTTAGCAAAATCCAACTTCCAGTAGAGTCAACGGGAAAACATTGGTGGATATCATCCCAAAGCAGAGTGTTAGGGACATCATCCAAAACAATTAGATATCTTTTGCATTTCTTCAAGTGTTTGTGCAGTTGGTGTTTTAGTTGAGAAACAGTGCTTCCCTGCAGCATGTCAATTTCTTGACTGAGGAGGGTTGGGCTCATTGATTGAAGAAGGTGGCACAGTAGTTGTTTCACATTCCCATTGTATCTTTGCGGAATAGTAATCCAAGCACGAATGTTGAAATGTGAAGCAACCGCATTGTCTGTATATAGTGTTTTACAAAAAGTAGTCTTTCCAATGCCTGGGGCTCCAACAATCGTGAGTACACTTCGTTCTGGAGATAACCTATATAGGAGATGATTCCTTGCCAATGTAAAGTAATAGTCATCACAAACCATTATTATATGCTCCTCCTCCTCAAACTGTGGAGAGCATTGCAAGGATCCACCGTTGTGAGGGTGCGAAGCTGCAGCTTCTGACCACCCAATCAATGGCAGAGAATGATGGTTGGCCGCTTCAACTTCATTGTTGATAAGCTTCAGCAACTCTTCTGCCTCCTTTGCTACTTCTTGCAAAGTTCGATGGAGATGGAGTTCCCCTTGATGAGCGTTTTGTTGAAGTTGAAGGATGTTTGTGAGTTGTATTTCGATGGCATCTTCAGCTGTCAGTGCAAAGTCTCTGATTTTGTTTAGCAAATGTCGTCGGATTGGAGCACCACTACCCACAGCGTTGTTGTATTCCTTCTTCACAAAGCCTTCCATATAAGAAAGCTTCTGAAGCAGAGATTTCAATGGCTTTTCGTCATCATCAAGAAGAGACACTCTGTGGTTGGGATGCAAAAATTCAAGCTCAATGGTAGCCATCAGAGAAGTTAATGCAACACAAGCCATGGCTCTCTTTCTGTATGTTTAATTTTCCTCTCTCTCACTCTTTGTATTTTTTAGAATGTAATAATGCATTCGCAACTTTTGGCTTTGCTATTTTATACTGGATTTCTCGATGGAATCTCTCTCTTAAGTAATTATGTAGGTTGAACTGCACGCAATTGCAATATGGGATGCTAATTAATATATTACTCTTAAATTATAAATTTATTTGTGAACATTTTCTCACTCTTGCACATGTTTTATGTCTTAACACATTAATGATATATTTTAATATTTTATTATCTCTCCATATGAAATTCCAAATGACATTGCCCAAAGGCTAGCTCCATATGAAAAAGTCAAAGTTGTACATGGTAGAATTTACTGAGAATCAAAATAATGTTTGATTGATAACTTTTTAAAATACAACTATGTGTTTTGATTACTCTTCAATGAAAAATGTCATTCCCTAATTAAAATGACAAGAGGTATCATATTATCTTATTGAAAATCTAATTTTTAAGTTTGTATTAGTCTCTACTTTTAGGTTTTTGTTTTAATCTTTTAATTTTGTTCATATTGACGCTTTAGATATGATTATATTACAATCAATTGTCTTGATTTTTTATTTTTGTGTTTTTAGAACATTTATTCACATTATAGGGTCATACCCAACCGGGAAACATGGAATTCCATATAGGGACCTTTTTTTTTTTTTTTGATTTACGAGATAAGGAAAAAAGACTTTGGGTTAGACTTGTTCTTTGTGAATAGAGCTTAAGCGTTAAGCTTTCTTTTTTTTATTTATTTATTTATTATTTTTTTTTAAGTGAGCGGAGTATTTACTCCCCACAGGCAAAGTTAATTTTGGACTTATATTTATAACTAGTATTTTGTACGCGCGATGCGCGAAAACTTATGGCCAATATTAAAACATTAGTAAATACAAATAATTAGCGCAAAAACTTATGGTCAATATTAAAACATTAGTAAATACAAATAATTAAAATGTATAATTCAAATTATATATACAAAAATAATATATGTATTTTATACACACATATATTATTTACCATTCATAGAAATTTAATTAAAATATAATCAACCATTAAATTAATTATATAATAATTTTAATAAAATGACAATTAAAGAATAGGAAAAAAGATATGATAGATATAGGTGTATGCTAATAATGATGGAGTTAAAAGTAACGGTGTTATAACGGTTTAAGGGTAGTTTTTTATAACAAGAATGTAGTATGGACAATTTTGTCTAATAACATTTGAAGTGCACAACATTTAAAGTAAAATGTATACATTTATTAGCATAAAAAAAGAGGAACATAAATCAAGGATATAACTTTGATTGGGACTTATTATGTTTTTAGATAATGGGGAGTAAATACGGTATACCAACTTCCACTGTCTTTCGCTAGACGAGATTCACGTCCAGGCCAACTACGAACTCGTCGCTTTCAAAATGAAATGGACTTTCGGAATACGAGAGCAACGCGACTATATAATTATTGTTAGGCACGGACTCATGATTCAAACCAGTGCTGGCGCCCAGTGTTAAATTATCACTCGTAAGAGACTTTTTTTATTTACTTGTAAACATTGTATCACAAATTGACGATAGTTTGTATTTATAAACATTTTTTCAAAAAATTACACATTTGTTTTCTTTTAAAATTTGTTATCTTCATGATCAATATTTACCAGATGATAGAACTACACAAAATATTTGAACCCTTACAACTTTTTATCACTACCAAAAATTATATCTTGATACTAACCAAACAAAATTTATTTTAGTGAACTTAACTCTATAAATATTTGATAATTATCTAATCGACTTTATATATTTATCTTATTATAACTCAGTTTACACATTTTATTCATTAAGAAATCATAAATATACTAAATGTATGTATATATAAACATATGTATTTGGTTCGTTTAAGGAGGGAATTGCGAATTTGGACCAATCTTAGGACTTATTAGGTGCTTGATCTAGGAAGCACATGTACATGCACATGCACATGGGATACAGAATACAAAAATGTTCAATAAATAAAAATTGAAAGAGGTGAAATTATATATATATATATATATATATATATATCTGAATTTCAATTCCCTGGTTTTTCATATATACACCCTCAAAAACTCAAGCTAAATTGTTGCAATGAGAGGAGTGAATGCAACACAATCCAATAGTAGGGGAGAGAAAGAATAATAAATTTTATGATTATGGATTACTAAAAGATTTGAATCCAATTGAAGGATAGTAAAAATAGACAAATAAACATAATGACAATAGATATCGAATTGAATAGTAGAGCGAGTTTAAGCATCTCCAAATGAACGCAACCTTAGTTCATTGCAGGTAAACACTTAGTAAGGATATGCAAAATAAAAATTTAGATATATAGTGGAAAGTTTTATGTCCTTATAACTTTTATCGACATTCTAATGCACGCATTAACCAAAAGGCAAAAGCAAACACCCCTGTCGTTGCCCAATAAGTCCCAAAGAAATTGAACACTCATTTTTAACCCTAAATAACTAGAAGAGATTGATACATAATTTTTAGGAGGAAATAAACGTAAATATATTATCACTTAAAAGCAGTCAAAGATTGACTTCACTTAATTAGCACATGGATGGGAGCTAGCATTGCACGCATCTCCATCATATCCCTAGAGAGGTTCCATTCCACATGCACATGCATGCATGGTTTATAATACTCTTAAATTACAAAATTATTTACCTCGTACATATCAAACATTGTCGTATATTGGGTGTTAATTGATTTATAAAATTCTTAAATTATAAATTTATTTACCTCTAACAAATCAAACATTGTCGTACATCAAGTGCACTCCAATCCCTTTGTTCACTGTGCACAAGTAACCCCACTCACTTTGAGGGGTGGCTTCTACACTGCCACTGGTGAGACTTGATCCTTAGTCTCTTTTCCCAAACTTCACCCATGTGACCAGTTCCATGCGGGTAAACTTGGCAATTTGTACGTACGCATTTGTTAACGGGTCAGCACGATAACGACACAAACACGTTAATGTTAACGGGTTCAAAGTTTTAACACGAACACGAACACGATTAGTTAGCAGGTTAAACGTGTTGACACGTTTTGTTAACAGGTTTCGAGTCGTGCCGACACGATATGACACAAAACCCGTTTAAACCCGCTAAACCTATTAATATTTTTAAAAAGAAACTAAAATTTAAAGTTAAGTTATATAAAAAAGAAATAAAACATACAATTCAATTTATCAAACAAACTAAAAAGAAAATTCAATTTATAACATTCATAAAATGATAAAATAACATCCAACAATCATAATTAAAGAAGTCCACACTAATTTTTAGAATAAAATTGAGCAGAATAAAAATTCAATAAGAAATTGTTGAACATTAATAATTGGTGTAGGATCTTGGCCTAATGTAGTAAACTCATCGTTAGTCATGTTCATGACATCTTTTGTAGTCTCATTCATGACAATGGTTCTTACCTAAATGACGAATGGTTTTTAGCCGGTTATAAACATGTTTCTGTAAACGGGTTAACACGATAATATTAACAGGTTAAACGGTTCTTAATAGGCTTAACGGGTTGACCTGTTAAGACACGAAATATAACGGGTTCTTAACGAATCAACCTGTTAAAGACCCAGAACATGTTAAGGATAAACACTAACCCGTTATTTTCGTCTTCAGTCTTGTGTCGTGTTAATGAGTCGTGTCTATAATTGTCAAGTCTACATGGGGCATATATTACTCTTTCTTTGTTTACTAGTTAGAAGCGCATGCACATGCACGATACAAAAATGTTCGATAATAGCCAATAGGTCCTTTCTTCTCCGCATCGGATTCTTCCCCTTTTCACGCAAGTTAACCCCCAAATTATTATTAGTTTTTGGAATAATGTTCAAATTGACCACTGAACGTAACTTGAAAATGCAATTAAGTTATTGAACAAAAAAAATGTGCAATTTTGCCATTGAACACTCCAAATGCATGCAATTTCACCTGATAGCAAGTTACCTTCTATTTTATCAGGTTACCTGCTTACATGGATGGTGGGTTAACATTTTCAAACATTTTTTAATAATACTCTTTAAAATTAATTAAAAATATTAAAAAATTATTTTTTTGGAAAGCAAAAAAAATAAAATATTAAAATATTAAAAAATTAATATTTAAAAAACATTAATATTAAAAAATATTTAAAAGTTAATATTTTTTTTTATTTTTATTAAATAGTAAACATTAAAAATAAAAATTAATTAAAAATATAAAAATATTAATATTAAAAAAATTAAAATATTAATATTAAAAACATTAAAAGTTAATATGTAAAAATTAATATTTTTTATTTGTTTATATTTACTATTAAAAATTTATTGGGAAAAGGGTCAAATAAGCCCCCGAACAATACTTGAAAAGTCAATTAGGCCTCTAACTTTTAAAAAAGTTCAATTGAACCCTTAAACACGTTAAATTGAGTAAAAAAAAAACCCAAAAATTGGTAAATGACCTGCCATAACAGGTCATTTACAATATTCAGAGCAAAATCCGACAACCACTAGTCGTCTTCCACCAGAGGAAAGCGACTAGAACTCTGGTCGCCTTCTGTGGATCGGAGAAGGCGAACAGTTCGCCCTCTCCATGGAAGGCGACCAGAACTCTAGTCGCCTTCCGCCGGAATCCGACGACCGGCGACGGATTTTGCTCTGAATTGTAAATGACCTGCTATGGCAGGTCATTTACTGATTTTTGGGTTTTTTTTGACTCAATTTAACGTGTTTAAGGGCTCAATTGAACTTTTTAAAAGTTTAGGGGCCTAATTGACTTTTCAGGTATTGTTCGGGGGCTTATTTGACCATTTTCCCAAATTTATTTTAAAATGCCACATCACCATCTATGTAAGCAGGTAACCTGATAAAATGGAAGGTAACATGCTATCAGGTGAAATTGCATGCATTTGGAGTGTTATGTGGCCTAATTACACATTTTTTTCATTCAGTGGCCTAATTGCACTTTCAGATTACGTTCAGTGGCCAATTTGAACCTTATTCCTTTTTTTTTTTCTAAATTTATGTCTCAATCCATTTCCTACTTATTATTAGAATTTAAAAAAAAATAATTATTTACACTTATATGGAGTAATTTATATTTATAATGCAATGGTTATATGGTTATATATATATAGTTATATTTAATTATTTTTTGGATGATGAGGAAAATCATATAGAGCTAATACTTAAAGTTAGCACCAAGTAAATTTATAAATAACAGGCTAAAACCAAGAAGGCTAATAGGTCACTTCACTTAGAATCGAACTTATAACATTATAATTTATCAAGCCAACAATATAGTATAACAAACTTGACTAGAATTTTCTCAATGATATTTTTTTTAGTATTACTGACTCTGTTATTTAATACTATTGTTAGAATTTTCCCAATGATATTTAATACTACTATTCTTATAACAAAGTAAGGACTACGGAGTTACTATTAATATTTAGAGTTTTACTACATGTACTTTCAAATTCTACTTCCTTACATTTATTCCATCACGTGGCAAATAAGGGTTAAATACTTTTATCATGTGAGGGTTCTATGAAAAATGTCTAAATCAATGATTTGTGAGATAGCACTGCGTGCATCTCCATCATATCCATCCCTAGATAGGTTCCGTTACATCTGCACATGCATGGTTTATAATACTCCTAAATTATAAATTTATTTACTTCGTGCATATCAAACATTGTTGTAAATAGGGTATTAATTAATTTATAAAATTCTTAAATTTTAAATTTATTTACCTTAAACGAATCAAACATTATCGTATATCGAGTGCTAGTTGATTTTTTTTTTTTTGACAAAAAATGTGCTAGTTGATTTATAAAAAACTCCTAAATTATAAATTATCTCACTCTTGCATATGTATTATGTCTTATCCCATCAATTATATATTTTAATATGAAGTGGAGACTAGTTAATTAATATATATATCCCTTTCTTTGTTAATTTAATAGTTAGAAGCACATGCACAAGCAATGCACGATACAAAAATGTTGAATAATAGGTGCTCGATCGAGGAAGCACATGTACATCACATGCGGTACATGTGAGTGAATATAATCCCTACACCGACCACGACTCGGAAGCTTCGAACGTGGAGAGCAGTCGCGGAAATTGCGTCGCGAAGGAAAAGGTAGAGCTGTTGTTCAACAACGGGAAGATCCTTCCGCTAATTAAGGATGATTCGGAGATTTTTACGATCAAACATCCAAATATCCATCCGAACTTTTACTTAAATTAAGATTAAGAATATGACCTCACCACAAAAAAAAAAAAAAGTTTTATTAATTTTCTACTTCAGATTTGTTTTTATTTTACCACTAGTATTTTTACCCGTGCAATACAATGGATTTGTTATAACTGCATTGAGGAAGGAAGGAAGAAAAATTTATGACTGTTATTATCCAAGTAAAATTTTTCATTGGATCCTCGAAAAGCCAAATTATGTTTTGCAAGACATTTTACAACAGAAATTATTCGTAGTAGAACTTGTCTCCAACATTCTTTTTCTTTTGAAATTTCATTTTGTAAATCTTTATCAATAGTTTGATTATTATTTAATCTTATTTTTAGTTCATTCCAATTTGTGATATTAGTCTTATGTTCAACACTATTCTCATGTTCTTTGAGCCTAGCCTCTCACCAAGATGTTTCCAATTGCTAAAGCACTTGTATTGTTATTAGATTTGAATAACTTACAACAAAAACAATATACCGTATCCACATGTTTTGAGTAAACTAACCATTTTCGATCACTAATTTCTCCATTACTCAACTTTCTAGTATAATAAGCATATGAAAAATGTCTAGAGTTATTATCTAAAGGAAACATAATATTTAATTCCCTTATAAGCCCCTTTTCAACCAAAATATCTCTTGATTTATTATCAAGATTAGACCAATTCCTAGGGTCATATATATCAAAATAAGGG
The DNA here is from genome assembly GCF_003576645.1 of Ipomoea triloba. Classification (NCBI taxonomy): domain Eukaryota; kingdom Viridiplantae; phylum Streptophyta; class Magnoliopsida; order Solanales; family Convolvulaceae; genus Ipomoea; species Ipomoea triloba. The sequence continues at coordinate 2,707,962 of NC_044928.1, forward strand.
GTAATTTGTTCATCTTCATCAACTAATATATTTTCAACATTATTCTCATGTTCACCCAAAGGATTATTTATTACATTATCGCTTCCACTCAAATTACCAATATCCTCTGTTGGTCCTGATAGGGAGGGAAAAGTCTAGGGGGAGGGGGGGGGTGAATAGACTTTTCTAACAATTTAAAAATATTATAACACTTTAACAAAGAGAATCCAAGTGAATAAATTCAACTTGAATTACACAGCGGAAATAATAATCGGTAAAGTTCTATAAACAAAGTTTCGTAAAAATGAAGAGCTTCACAACATGCAATACGTTAGAAATGTCAGGAATAGCTCAAATAACAAGTACGTAAAGTTTGGCTCGCATGCGGACGTGGGAACTATCAAACCCAGATGAAATAGTATAAGCAGTGAATAGTTGGGTTCGTAACATAACAACTAATAATCTTGATCAGGATGAGGTTGAGCTTGGAAAATGCTTTGGATGCAACTAGTGTGTCACGTGAATCAATGTGCTTTAAGATAATAAGTGTGACAAAGTGTAATGCATGTGATGATCAGATAGATAAATATGCATGCAGATATGTAAATAGATAAAGTAAATGGACACAGGGATTTATAGTGGTTCGGAGGTGATGTAATCCTCCTACTCCACTTTCTCCTTCCTCCAAGGAGAGATTCCACTATCTTCAATCACCCAGATACAATAGTGAATTAGTGCTCCTCTAGCACTCTGCTACTCCGAATGCCTTTGCACACAGCAACACTCAAACCCGAACGTCTTGCACCCAGCTACATTCACGAGCGTCTTGCACCCAGCTACGCTCCTCAACCAAGTGTTTTGCACCCAGCTACACTTAGTCTCCACGAGTGTTCTACACAAACCTGTACTCCTCCGAGTATTTCGCACAAAGCTATTCAACCAAGTGTTTTGCACCCAGCTACATTTAGTTTCTCCCGAGTGTTTTGCACAAAGCTACACTCCTACCGTTTCTTTCAAAAAATAAAAGTATTTCTTCTCAAGACTTGATTTCTCTCGTGTTTAGCTCAATACTTAGCACTTGCTTAATCTGATATCACTGGTTGTGCTCTTAGTGCTATTTTACTACACACTTATCTACGCTCTTGTAGTTCCCCGTCTCTTGCTTGTCTTCAAGTTTTCTTGGGTTTATATAGCTAAATTAGCTATTTGCCCATTATGAATATTCAGAGCTTTAAATGCCTTCAGATGGTCTTTGTCAACTTTGATGGCTCTGTCAGATGAATTGGAATATTTGCTTCTGATAATCTTCCAACGTTCTTCTTCAATCACTGACATAAATTTCCTTGTAACTTGTAGCCATCTTTCCTTGACTTTGGTTGTGTGAACACTTGACTTGTTCATAATCCATAAGTCAGGTTGCTCTGAAATATATCTGTTTGGTGACTCTTGCTTGAGCATAATTAATGCCACCGAAAAGTACATTGACTTTTCTCAAAATGATTTTCAGCTACTTGTAGCAAGAATATTTGAATTCACCTTTTAGGAGTCATCCTCATGCCATTTTTAGGAAAGTAATATTTTCCCTTTTTAGAAGTGTTGTAGGCATTGTTGGACTCCTTTGGAAATAAATAGGTCATCCTATTTATTTGTTGATCACGCCACTCTTAGCCTCAAAAATAAATTTGGTTCCTTCCCCCTGTAATTTGGATGATACGTGGGTCATCCTATAGTTGACTTCCTTGCATGAAAGAATAGGTTGTCCTCTTTGCATGAGATAATAGGAGTAGGTCATCCTCATCCTCAATTTAATCTTCCAAAAGCAAGTCATCCTTTCTCCTTCACGGATATACACGGTCAGCCTCATCTTCATTTTTCTTTAAGATCAGAGCAAGTCATCCTCATCACCATTTTCTCTTCAATGTTGCTGGCCATCCTCATCACCGAAAGAGCAAAGTCATCATTCTCTTTCCATTAAATAGGTAAGTCATCCTCATATTGACTTATGACCAAGTCATCCTCAACTTAAAGTCATCCTTCCCCCTATTTATTAAATAGGCCATCCTCATCACCATTTGATTTTTTGAGCAAGTCATCATCTTCTTTTAACTTCTACACGGTCAAGGTTGGCCACACCATTTTGCTCCAAGAGGTCATCCTCATATCCAAAAATAATTCCTTTGCATGAGTTAGCCTCTAAAATATTTGTGAGAGAACCCATTTGAGGTTGACTTCAATTTTGACTATTAATTGCAATATTCTCATCTTGAATTAATTAATTCTTCCAAAGAATTAATTCTTGCAACTCGAACCATGTTGTCACGTTCCGAGATGTCCACGAGACTTGATTAATCTCCAAATTCTTCTCAATTTGTAAAGTGGAAGCGAACGACTTACAAGTATAAATTAAAATTTATACTCTAGTAATTTCCATTTAATCGACTAGGCTTGTACTTGGCGTAATCCTATACTAGACTCAAAATAAAATTGGGGGGTCTAATATTACATTTTTGGTTCATCAAAACAATTACAATATATTCCTAACGTCCTCATCAATATGATCTTGATTACTAAAATTTTCATTAGATTGTTCAAGATTATATAGGTTTGGTCTCTCAAAATTTTCATTAGAGGATCCTACTTTTTTAATAAATTTATTCATAGCTCCTCTTTGCAAGTCTATTAATTGATCAATTTGTTTTTTTTTTGAAGAAATTGATCAATTTGTTTTCTTTTTTCCCTTTTTTCACTTCCAGATAAATGCTTTTTAGGCAACATTGTATAAAACAAATATTATAAAACTGATTTAAAAAAAAAAAGGAATAAAGGCACCTGGCACTTATGAATCAATCAATCAAAAATCTTTAGTTCGCTCAAGTGCCTAACGATAAATATGTGCCTTCAATTCCTGTTCCTGTATATAAATATAGAGAAAATTGTCATTTTAGTCTACTGACTATTGGGGTCCTCTTAATTGCAGTCCACGACTTTCAAAAGTGTTAATTGCATACCCTGATTATTCAATTTCTGTCAATTTTGGACACTTCGACCAAATTGCCGGCCAAATCTCATCGGAATTTCTTAAACCTTAAAATAACGGGGGCATTTTAGTCATTTCACACCCTAGTTCTTCTTCTCCAGTGAGCTACCATTTTTTCCGGCGAGCAACCATTTTTCTCCAATTTAGCAACCATTCGTTATCCATTTTTTCTGGTCACGGCGTCGCGCTAAGCTTGTTCGGAGGAGCGCGGAGTGACCACCCTTTGTACAGAGAAGCAGGGAAGAAGCAGCCGGCAACATTTGAGGCACCACCCTTGTTCCCTGACGCCGTCATTCTCCATAGCGGTCGGCGACATCTGAGGAGCAGCAACCAGCGCCGATGACATCTACCATCGTTCATATCCGCGACCGCCACCCAAAGCCGGCGACATCTGCGTCGTTCAGATTTGCGACCACCAGCCAAAGCTTGAGGAGCAGCATAGCCGACGAGATCTGTGAGAAGAAAAAAACCATGGCTACCTGGTCCGCCGCCGACATTAGCAAGAAAAAAAAACCTAGGTTTGCGTCGTCGCTTGGCCGGAGAAGAGGAAGAACAGATGGCTTCGCCAGAGACAAATCCATGACTTCCTGGTCCGCCCGAGAAGAAGCAGAAAAAAATTTTCGCCGGAGAAGAAGAACAATATGTGAAATGCCTAAAATACCCTCATTATTTTAACTTTCGCCGGAATTTGGCCGGCAATTTGGTTGGAGTGTCCAAAATTGACAGAAATTAAATAGTCAGGGTATGCAATTAACACTTTTGAAAGTCGTGGACTGCAATTAAGAGGACCTCAATAGTCAGTAGACTAAAATGACAATTTTCTCTATCAATATATAATAAAGAGCAAATTGCCATTTTGGTCTACTGACTATAGGGGTCCTATTAATTTACATCCACGACTTTCAAAAGTGTTAATTGCATACCACGACTTTTCAATTTGTATCAATTTTGGTCACTCCGGCCAAATTACTGGCGAAATTTCGCCGGAAAATCATAAACCCTAAAATAATGAGGGTATTTTAGACATTTCACGTATACTTTCTTCTTCTCCGGCGATCCAACCCCATGTCCGCCACCATGAAATTCCGGAGAGCATCGCGAATTCCCCAAATCTGCGCGAGTTTAATTGGCTTTCGTATTCTCTCTTTTTATAACCGTATGGTATTTTCTATTGTATTTGCAGGCTCTAACGTGTGATGTTATACTCGCAAGATGTAAAAAGTCAATGAAGTTACTGGAGCGAAGCTTAGGCGAGATGCAACATATGGTCCCCGTTATGCTGGCTGCAGAGGTGAAAGAAATTAAAAATTTTCATTTTTAAGGATTTTTACCCCACTGTTCTACCCTGTTCAAATAGCTTAAAGCACCATTTTAAAATATTTGGATTAAAGTTTATTTGCATCAACTAAAGTTAATTGACTGCTCTCTGCAGATTTCTCAGTTAGTTGCTGATCTTAGAGGAGCGAAATTTAGATTGGATCCATCGGAAGAAGAGGCCGGGAAGATTTTGAAAGAATTACTTCATCACTATGCATCGACATCTTGTCTAGCGGGAGAGAGAGCACCCGATTTGGGGAATTCGCATGCTCTCCGGAATTTCATGGTGGCGGATATGGGGTTGGATCGCCGGAGAAGAAAAAGAACAGATGAATTCGCCGGAGAAGAAGAAAAGTATATGTGAAATGTCTAAAATACCCTCATTATTTTAGGATTTATGATTTTCCGGCGAAATTTCGCCGGTAAATTGGCCGGAGTGACCAAAATTGATACAAATTGAAAAGTCGTGGTATGCAATTAACACGTTTGAAAGTCGTGGATGTAAATTAATAGGACCCCTATAGTCAGTAGACCAAAATGGCAATTTTCTCTGTAATAAACTTAATAAACTTACAATTTCATTTTACATACAAATCCTATTAAATAGAATTAAAACAAAAATAAAATTCCTAGACAAACTGTGTAAAACATAAAAATCCTAAAATAAAATTAAGCAATCAAACTAATAAACTATTTGATGAATCATGAATGATGAAGATAGTACCTTTTGCTGCTGATGAATTGCCGTCTGCCGAGTGCCGCAATTGAATATGACAGAAGAAAAATGGATGCAACTTTCGTCTGCCAGCCAAAGCCACTCTCCTTTCTTTTATGCACATTTTTTGTTTTGTTTTAAAACTTCCTTTATGAAGAATGAGTGCATATAGTGATGACTTTCCTGCTAATAACTTTATTTTTCACAAGGAGGGCCCAACATTAATATATAAGTACTAAGTAATATATATGACAATCATTATTGTATAGTTCATACAGCTACCATAAACAAAATGTACATTTTTAATATACTAAAAGTATATTATTTTTGTACATAAAGTACAATATTTTAGGGTACATTATTTTATATATACTATTTAATAATGTACTTCCAATACAAAAATAATGTACCTTCATTACAAAAATAATGTACTTTTAGGTCAATGTACTTTTGTTCAATTTAGTCCATGTACATCAATTTTGGTCAATTTAATCCCTATACTCTAAGATTTAGAACAATTAAGGACAATACTTAACACCGTTTATTTTTTCCGTTAAGTCTATTCACGTGGTGTTGAAATAGCCATGTCACAATTTTGTGATGTGGCATAAAACTATAAAATTCGGCCCAAAATGAAACAAGATTTCAAACCTAAGACCTGTTGAGGACAACGCAGGACAAACAAATGGCATGTAAGATCCGTTGCAAGTCACAGAAGGTCCTATCACACGAGAACGGGCCAAGAGGTTGCAAGGAGTTTTAAATGGACTCATACATAAGTTAAACAACAAGAAGACTGAGTCGTGGGAACTTGGGGAGAGGAGTGAAGCTAAATATGTCAATGTGGTTGCGGTCCAGGATTGAGTTTCAAAGAAGCTGGTCAAATAAAGGGAAATTAGTCTTGTAAATAAAAATTGAATTTTTATATTCAATTTTTGTTTTCTAGCTTAACTAATTGCTCCCTGGTCTCTTGAGATAACACCTAATTCTTAGACCAGATTTTAGTTATTTTTATCTCTTTAGTTTAGCTGATAATGAGGCTGTCATAGTAGTATAAATAGCCTCTTCATTTTTCTTTGAAGACAGAAAATGTATGAGATTAGGAATCAAAGTCTTGCGCATTGCATCGCAAGTTTTCTCTCACTGGGTCTTATGTGAGCTCTTTCGACTTATCAAGGAAATTACCATCCTTATGGCGTCATCCCCGATTTTTATCGTTCTACAGCCGGACGTGGCAAACCGCTATTCACCAAAATCCAAAAAAAAAAAACACCTTTAACTCCAACCAAACGAAGCCTAAACCTACAACAATCACCCACCCGTCCTTCACTTACTTTCCGTCCAAAACTACCGAACTACCCGAGCACCAACTGGGACCGGTTCGAGTAATCTTCAGCAGCACGAAGCTTCACTCTGGGCTGCCGAATCGCAACATTTTGGTATTAGAGCCAAGTTTATCCAATTGGTACACGTAAGATCTTCATACCACCTAGAGACATTTAGAATTGGTTGTTTTCATTAACTACATGCATTGCTACGAACTTGCTGCTGATACTTAAACAAACTTTGGCACTCTAGCATGTGGCTTAAGAAGTGATAATAACTTGATTAATTGCTTCAAAAATCACCATGTGTTGCCATAGTTATTGTTTTGGTGTAGCTAGCATGTGAACTATGAACTTTTGTTTCATGTGTAAAGCTAGTTTTTGTCGTCCAGTATTTCTTGTGCTATGCGTCAAAGCGTCAAAGGAGATAAAGAAAATAAAATGAGAAGAATTTGTTTTTCCAAAAAAAAAAGGTTAAAAAAAAAAGAAAAGGAAAACAACAGAATAGTAAAAAAAAAAAGTATAAGCAGTTATCTTTTTTTTTTTTTTTGGGGATTTCTTGGTTTCATGCTACTTGGATTTGTTCATATATCTAGAATTATTTTCATTGAACTTGCCCAATTTATGTTATCCACCCAAACTACCTGGTGATATAACCGCATAGCCAAAACACCATGAACAATTTTTTTTCCAATATATATTCACCTAGCCACTTGGTAGTAAAGTCTTGATTTTAGTTGTTAGAACTCGGAGGAGAGAACTTTGATTTCTAATAAGAGGGTATAATTTGGTTAGATTATTAGAGAGTATTATTATTATTATTATTATTATTATTATTATTATTATTATTATTATTATTATTATTATATACGAGTGGTAAAATAACGAGTGACCACCCCCATTAAAGAGCGTGAGTGAGGGAGTGACGTGAGGTCCTATTTTATTGTAACTTTTGTGCAGGGTACATCATGTCTGGTCCAAATGAGACAGATGAGCAAGAGTTGAGTCTTGACATGCGCCTCATGATGAGAGCCATGAAGGGACAATTCGCTAAGATTACTAATGTAATTGAGGGATTGAGTGAACGAATTGAGAGAGTTGAGGAAGCTCAACGACAAAATCAAAATGGGGGCAAAATGGGAGAGGTAATGTGAGAAGGGGTGAGGATGAAGAAGAGAGGAACGAGGAAAGTGAGAGTGAGCAAGATGGGGACGAAGAGAATGATGGGAGAAGAAGGATTAGGGATAGAGAATATAGAAGGGGGCATAGAGATTGGAGGAGGTTAGATGATGACTTGGGGAATGTTAAGATGTGTATGCCATCATTTTCGGGAAAGAGTAACCCTGATGCTTACCTAGAATGGGAGAAGAAGGTAGAAACCGTCCTGCTTATAGATGCAGTCCTGATGAAACTAAATAAATACAAAAACAGGTAGAGGAGTTATTGTCCAAAGGACATGTGAGAGAAAGTCTCAGTGCTTGTGTAGTACCGGTGTTACTTGTGCCAAAAAAAGATGGGTCATGGAGAATGTGTGTTGATTGCCGTGCAATCAACAAAATAACTATTAAATACCGTTTTCCCATTCCCCATTTAGATGATATGTTAAATGAATTGCATGGTGCAAGTATGTTTTCTAAGATTGATTTAAGATCTGGTTATCACCAAATTAGAATACATGAGGGTGATGAATGGAAAACAGCATTCAAGACCAAACAAGGTCTATACGAATGGCTTGTTATGCCATTCGGACTCACTAATGCACCTAGCACATTCATGAGACTTATGAATCATGTGCTCCGAGACTTCATAGGGAAAAGCATAGTCGTATATTTTGATGATATACTAATCTACAACAAATGTCTCGAAGAACATATTAGGCACCTACGACAAGTGTTTACAGTCTTGAGGAAATATCAACTATATGTTAACCTTAAGAAGTGTGAATTTTGCACAAATTCCGTTCATTTTCTTGGCTATATTGTTAATGCCATTGGAATTGAAGTGGATAGTGCCAAAGTTAAGGCTATCCAAGAGTGGCCCACACCAAGAAATGTCAGTGAAGTACGAAGTTTTCACGGCTTAGCTAGTTTCTATCGCCGATTTGTGAAAGACTTTAGTACTATTGCTGCGCCACTAACTAAGGTGATTAATTAAAAAAATGTGGGATTTCAATGGGGGGAAAGGCAAGAACATGCGTTCAACCTTCTAAAAGGAAAATTAAGCATTGCGCCCGTACTTGCTTTACCTAATTTTGAAGCAACCTTTGAGTTAGATTGTGATGCTTCCGGGGTGGGTATAGGCGCTGTCCTCATGCAAGGAGGTAAGCCTGTTGCTTACTTCAGTGAAAAATTAAATGGGGCAAGCCTGAACTATCCAACCTATGATAAAGAGTTCTATGCTCTTGTTAGGGCACTAGAACATTGGGAACACTACTTAAGGCCTAAAGAATTTGTGATTCATACTGACCATGAATCCTTAAAATATTTACGGGGACAAGGAAAGCTCAATAAGCGCCATGCAAAATGGGTAGAATACATTGAATCATTTCCTTATGTGATCCAATATAAGCAGGGTAAGGAGAATGTTGTAGCTGATGCATTGTCTCGTAGGTATACTTTGTTGTCTGCGTTGCATGCACGATTTCTGGGATTTGAGCACTTAAAAGGATTATATGTGCATGATAGTGATTTTAGTGGTGTTTTTGCTGCATGTCAGAGGGGACCGAATGGGAAATATTACTTGCATAAGGGATTTTTGTACAAGGCTGATAGACTTTGCATGCCACACTGCTCATTGCGGGAAATGCTAGTTAAAGAGGCCCATGGAGGGGGTTTAATGGGACACTATGGGATACACAAGACTTACGAAGTTTTGTGTGAACATTTTTATTGGCCTAAAATGAAAAGAGATGTTGGTAGAGTTTGTGAGCGCTGCATTATTTGTAGGCAAGTTAAGTCCACAAGTATGCCTCATGGATTGTATCCTTCCTTTACCCGTGACAGAGCACCCTTGGCTTGACATCTCGATGGACTTTGTTCTGGGATTGCCTAGAACTAAACAAGGGCATGATTCTATATTTGTTGTAGTGGACCGTTTTTCTAAAATGGCACACTTCATCCCCTGCCATAAAACAGATGACGCAAGTAATGTAGCAAACTTATTCTTTAAAGAGATAATAAGGTTGCATGACATACCTAAGACCATTGTGTCTGATAGGGATGTTAAATTTTTGAGTTACTTTTGGAGAACACTCTGGGGTAAGTTAGGCACCAAACTTTTATTTTCAACTACCTGTCATCCTCAAATAGATGGACAGACGGAAGTGGTAAATCAAACTTTGGGCACATTGTTAAGAGTGTTAGTAAAAAAAAATGTGAAAACATGGGAAGAATGCATTCCAATTGCCGAGTTTTCATACAATACGCATGTACATAGTACTACGGGTTTTTCTCATTTTGAAGTTGTATACGGTTTTAACCCTTTAACTCCCCTTGATTTATTGCCATTCCTTGTGAAAGAGTATTTGAACACAAATGGCGCTAAGAAAGTTGAGATGGTAAATTCGATGCATGTGAAGGTTAGCCAACAAATTGCTAAAAGGAAAAAGCAAGTGGCCAAACAAGTCAATAAGGGTCGAAAGCACGTAGTCTTCAAGCCCGGGAACTTAGTTTGGGTGCACATGCGCAAAGAAAGATTTCCAACTCAGAGGAAATCCAAGTTGCTTCCTCGTGGGGATGGACCTTTTAAAGTGTTGGCTCGAATTAATGACAATGCCTATACCCTGGAGTTACCAAGTGAGTATCATATTAGTGCCACCTTTAATGTTGCTGACTTAACTCGTTTTGTTGCAGATGAAGCTGATTCGTGGACGAATCTTGCTATGGAGGGGGAAGATGTTGAGGACAACGCAGGATAAACAAATGGCATGCAAGATCCGTTGCAAGTCACAGAAGGTCCTATCACACGAGAACGGGCCAAGAGGTTGCAAGGAGTTTTAAATGGACTCATACATAAGTTAAACAACAAGAAGACTGAGTTGTGGGAACTTGGGAGAGGAGTGAAGCTAAATATGTCAATGTGGTTGCGGTCCAGGATTGAGTTTCAAAGAAGCTGGTCAAATAAAGGGAAATTAGTCTTGTAAATAAAAATTGAATTTTTATATTTAGTTTTTGTTTTCTAGCTTAACTAATTGCTCCCTGGTCTCTTGAGATAACACCTAATTCTTAGACCAGATTTTAGTTATTTTTATCTCTTTAGTTTAGCTGATAATGAGGATGTCATAGTAGTATAAATAGCCTCTTCATTTTTCTTTGAAGACAGAAAATGTATGAGATTAGGAATCAAAGTCTTGCGCATTGCATCGCAAGTTTTCTCTCACTGGGTCTTATGTGAGCTCTTTCGACTTATCAAGGAAATTACCATCCTTATGGCGTCATCCTCGGTTTTTATCGTTCTACAGCCGGACGTGGCAAACCGCTATTCACCAAAATCCAAAAAAAAACACCTTTAACTCCAACAAAACGAAGCCTAAACCTGCAACAATCACCCACCCGTCTTTCACTTACTTTTCGTCCAAAACTACCGAACTACCCGAACACCAACTGGGACCGGTTCGAGTAATCTTCAGCCGCACGAAGCTTCACTCTAGGCTGCCGAATCGCAACAAGACCTCTTGTCTAAACAAAGGACACTCTACCACTAAACCACATGTTCCACTTGTTTTATATTTGTTTAATATATATAGTAATACTTTTCTTTTAAAGTACTAAAGTTTCAAAAAGGAAAATGGATTCATAGAATCAGATCACAAAAGGTAAGACTTAAAATTCTCTTTTTTGTTTCTCTAGTACGAAATTACACAGAAACTCAACCCTAAAAATTATGGATTCAAGAAGAAGAAGAAATAATGATGCAATTGAAGAAAGAATACAAGGTATGCCATAACTTTAACTCTTTAACTTCAAATTACATTTTTACATCACTTCATGATTGTTCTCATCATCTATGGAAGTTTATAATTTTAATTTTTTAAATTTGTATTGAAAATTTATAATATGATATAAATATGAAAATCATAAAATCTAATATCCTTTTATTTTATTTGTAGCTTTTGATATGCTTAATTTAGAATACATATATGTACCCAACTAAAGTTAGAGTTTATAATATTTCAGGAACTGAAATTTTGAAAAAAAATAGTATTTGTTTTCATCATTGAGGAATATTGATTCAAACGGTAGAATATTTAAATTGAAAAATGAATGTATTTGAAGATGTTGATGTGGATACAATCTGTTATTGGACTTTGCTAGAAATGGTAGTGAATTTAGGGTATAAGTTAGATGAGATTAAATGTATATATTATGGAGAACTGGAGTCCACTGGTGGGAGTTTGAAAATTTTATTTGATGATGAAAGTGTTCATGGTATGTGTGTATTATTGGAGAAGTCTGGAAATGTTTCACTATTTGTTGAACATACTGACTGTGTTGGACAAGCAGTAACCCATGTTGAAATTCCAATTCCAGATAGTTTTTTTGAGACAACAAACTACGGAGATAAAAATGATGAAACTGAGACCATGGGAAGTGAATGAGAAAGATGTGAAAATACAGTAGAAGCTAATGGTAAAGATATAAATGAGGTTCAGATATTATGGTTGAGTGATGAAGGTGAAAATGAATTAGCATTGGGTAGAGAAAAAATTAAACAATATCATGAACATATACAAAAGCTAAGAATTGAGATGGAATAAAACGTTGATGATGAAGTATTGGTTAGTACAAAAAAAGAGAAGATATAAAAATATAATAGATGATGATGGCCCATCAAATAAACAGTTGACGTATAATGAACTTCATAGTGATTATATTTCCTCTTTTGATCCTGGGAGCTATAAATTCACTAGTGAAGCTTCAGATGTAGATGATGCTCAAAGGAAGAGGTCAAGTGGGCTGCATTACAAACCAAATGGAACATTTGAAGACTTCTTTTTAGAGCAAATATTTAATGATTCAAAGCAATTTAAGTTGGCACTAAGTGAATTTTCTTTGAAGAATCAATTTGCTTATATTTTTAAGAAGAATGATAGTGTTAGAGTTAGGGCAAAGTGTTCAGCTACGGGGTGTAAATGGGAGATATTAGCATCTATACATGGTAATACATTGTTAAGTTTATTTTTTTTTCATTTATTAGACATTCAAATTAATTATAACTTTATTTGTACATTTTTGTGCTTGTAGGGTTTGTTACGTTCTATAAGTGATTTGTTACCATTTGTTGAACAAAGAATGTGTGCTAGACATATTTATGCTAGATGGGGTAAGAGGTTTAGAGGTGATGAATTAAAATTTCAGTTTTAGATATGTGCAAGATCTCCTAATAAACCTGAATTTGAGAAAAATATGGCTACTTTGAGACAAATAAATGAGGAAGCACATGATTATTTGAAAGAACAGTGGGATCCAATTCTTTGGTGTCAAACATTTTTTTCTGACTTCTCAAAATGTGATGTAATTGATAATAACATGTGTGAGACATTAAATGGGGTGATTTTAGAGGCTAGGTGTAAGCCAATAATTTCTATGCTAGAAGATATTAGAGTTTACATTATGAGAAGATTAGTTAAAAATAGGGAGTATTGGGAGAAATTGGAAAACTGATTATGCACCTAGACAACTTCAAAAATTGGAGAAAAATAGAAAATTGGCAGCAGTTTGGGAGGTTGATTGGAATGGGGGAGATCACCATGAGGTTTCTTGGGAGAATGTTGAGGCACAAAGAAGGGAAAGTTACTCGGTGATTATAAAGGAAAGAAGTTGTAGTTGTAGAGGATGGGATATAAGTGGAGTTCCCTGTCAACATGCAATCTCAGCAATCATGTATGAGGGTCAAGATCCAAGAAAGTATTTAGATAATTACTTTAAGAATGATGTTTATCTAAAGGCATACCATCACATGCTTCATCCAGTGAAAGGACCAATGTTTTGGCCTAAAAGAAATGTAGAAGAAATTTTGCCACCTTATGTTAAAAAAGTGTTTGGCAGACCACAAAAGGAAAGAAGAAGGGAAGAATTAGAGGGTCGTAAAAAGGTTAAAATGTCTAGGATTGGAAGAAAAATGAAGTGCAGTATATGGTGACAAGAAGGACATAATAAGCTAAGATGTCCGAGAGTGGTAGATCCTTACTATCAAAGGCCTAATATTCAGGTACCATTGTTACATTTTCATTCAATTTTTTTTTAAATTAATATAACTTGTATTATTTTGTATTTAGAGAACAAAAAAAATGAAGAATGATGCAAGTAAACAGACAAGGCCTAAGGCATCTCACCCTACTCAAGTTCCATGCCAAACTGGTTCATATGAACCTTCACAAAATGCAAATATGTAGGCACAAGCTGATTCGTTGCACCTTACTCCAGCTGGTTCATCTCATCATCATACACAAAATGCAACAATCAAACAATCAAAAAAGATTTCAGTTGTTAATGTAAGAAAAAAATTGTCTTTTATATATATATATATATATATATATATATATATATATATATATATATATATATATTTTACAGTACCAATTCACCTTTTATTTAGCACATAGAACTAATTTGCATTTTGATAAATTAAAACTAGCCTGGAAAATCTAACAAATATGTGGTTGCAACATCTAATACCGGATCATGCATTTCACTTGGTCAACTACAAGTGAGTGGCAATTTTAGTTTTCCAAACAAAGTTAATATGCTCATAAGTTTTGTATAGCTTAACATTTTCTTTGCTTATGATATAGGAAATAAAGCGTGAAAAAGCAAGGACAAACTACATTCTTCAATTCGTGCAAGAGATGCTACACCATTTTCAGTCCAAGAAAGCATCAATTACTCATTGGATTCATGAATTATTTTTTCATTATTGTGTATTAGTATTTAATACGATTTGGGTACATGTATTTTTAGACTATCAAATATTTGGTGTCTTGTTTAAAATTAGTACATTGTGATGCTATTTAAGATGTTATGTGATGAATGAAAAGATGACAAATTTGCAAGATCATTTAATCTGACTAATAATTGAAACACACCTATAGTAGATTAGTAGCAATCTAACAAAGAGGGATGTTAATCCTTCTGTGAATCCATTTTCCTTTTTGAAACTTTAGTACTTTAAAAGAAAAATATTACTATATATATTAAACAAATATAAAACAAGTGGAATGTGTGGTGTAGTAGTAGAGTGTCCTTTATTTAGATAAGAGGTTTTTGGTTCAAAACCTTGCTTCGTTTTGGGGTGAATTTTATAGTTTTATGCCACATCACAAAATTGTGACATGACAATTCCAACGCCATGTGGATAGACTTAACGGAAAAAATAAACAGTGTTAAGTATTGTCCTACTTTAACCGTACTTTTAACATAATAAAAATGTACTTTATATTCATGGTCCACACAGCTATGTGGACTATAGTCCACACAATAATTTGCCTATATATGACTTATGGGCCCCCTATAGAGATGGTTCCTGAGCAGGTGCCCATGCTGCCCCCTTTGGGCCGTCCCTGAAAATGGATGTAGGAGTTTGTTCATCCAGGTGATCAATCAAAGTCCTGTGTGTCTTAGTAGGGGCTTGGAAAGATCATTTCATCACAATCAAGAAGTGAGCAATTAGAGCAAGGAAATAAAGTCACATATTATAACACTACAAGATGTGTTAGCTAGAGAGGGAGATATTGATAGGACTTTTTCTTAAACAGCTTTTTTTTTTTCTTTTTCACAGAACACTTAATTCTATTTGAATTGGGGCATAATGATTGATAAGTGCCTTTGAAGCTGTAACTTTTAGAAGAGGAGAGTGCAAAAATTTTACTCTCAAAATCTTCATTCCTCTCACAATTCACCAGTTTGGTGACTGTCTTCTGTAGTTCTATTTTCACTAATAAAAACTATATGATCATCATCTCTGATCAACTCTATATCTTCTATTTCTGCTCCCTCTTTGCTCACAACTTTAGCAGGCAAGAATCCATACTTCTTAACACCAATTTGGAGCAGTTCATGGAAGGTTTTAGGGAGCGATACAACCTTCCCCGCAACATCTCCTCTCTCGGGGCAACTAACAATCACTCTAGCTGCATATGTCTGTTCAGTGGCAGCAGGTGTATCCTCTTTCACAGAATAAAGCAAGGGTTGGTCCCCGTTTTGAGCAGCCGACATTATTCCAAACAACGAGTTGTGGAAGTTGTTAGTCCTGCGCCTAGGGCGCGACGATCGCCCCCAGGATCCGTCTGTTGTTGGAAAAGGGGACGAGTGTGAGGCCGGGAGGATTGTTGGCTCACTTTTGAACCTCCCAAGAAAGCGAACCCCAGGCCGGTCTTCAGGAACTGTTGTTGCATGGGGTTGAGCCGCCTTGGCCTCTTTATGGGATTCAAACAGTGCTGTGATTTCTTCATGCCCTTGCTGCTCAGATAGGTCCCTTGGAGTCCACCCATAGCTATCTGCTTTGTAGATATCAGCCCCTTGGGCTAACAAGTACTTCACTATCTCCACGTTGCCTTCACATACAGCGACATGGAGGGCTGTCGAACCATTGCTTCTGGGGAGCGTTACATCCCCACCGCGACGAAGAATCTCTCTGAGTAGTTCCAGGTTGTTCTGCTCGGCTGCAGTGCAGGAGAATTGACCTACATCACCTGAGGATAATTTAGCGCCGTTGTCTGCCAATAGCCTGGCTACTGATTCATGTTTTCCCAAGATGGCCTCCCACAGTGGCACACTCCCTTCAGAATCTGCAGGTGTTGAAAGAAGAAAAAAATGGTTTGAAGTGTAAAATAAACACATTTTAAGCTGTTAAGAGTCTCACATTGAAAATATAATAAAGAACATATATAGGTTTATAAGGCTATGGTTAGACTAAGAAATTGATTGGATTTAGTCTTTTAGTTTGGTTTTGGCCAATGTGCATTATAGCCGGGTATCAGAGTCTATTTGGTCCACTCGTGGTATTGGTGGCGTCCAAGCCAGCTTTTGCCCCAATCTTAGATTATAAGATAAGCAAAGAAAGTTAAAATATATACCTCTGCCTGTTGGGATCAGCTCCAAAGTCCAGAAGAAGAAGAACACAGTTTTCATATCCTTTAGCTGCTGCTATATGCTGATGTGGGCGAAACGAAAAGGCCAAAAAGAAAAAGCAGAAAATGAGAAAAAACAAACAATGTGTTTTAAAGAAAAGCAATTCACAAATCGAGTTGAGTTAACGCACAAGAGCTGTTCTCCCGTTGTTGTCGGATTCATTTGGATCAAGGCCACGCTTCAACAAGTGATGCAATAGCAGATCGTCTCCTCTGAGCGTCGCGAAGCAGAGGGTAAGAGGAAGGTCCATTCTTCCGCAGGCTAACATGTTCTCTGTCTCTAAGAGAACTCCTTCCATAATTGGATCCCTCATGTCCTTCAAATGCTGTTCAGATCAAGAGTAAATGAAACAGCTTACAACTTAAGACCATTTGGTTTAAAGATTATATTCTGCATTTTATCAAACTAAAACAAATGGACTGCAACTATAAACCTGAAGGAGATTGTTCATGATTATGGTTCCATCCCCAACATTAGCCTGAATAATATTCAGAAATGCAGTACGGTTCATACGCAGAAGCTGACTCAATCGCTTTGTACGGACTGTGAATAGCTGAGGCCTATAACAAAGTACACCAATCTCACCACAGAGATCACCCGCTTTCGCCTCCCCAACATGCTGCAATATCAACAGCAGTTTTAGTTCAAGTTCTTTAGCGTACAAAACAAAATAAAAAAACGATTTGAGTAAGCAGTTTCATGAAGTAATATGTTTAACAGTGAACATTTCACATCAGACTTGCCTGTTCCGCGCCATTTTTATAGACCAGAAGGTAATTTCCACTTTAGACTAAATTCAACGACGAACTTTTCACGCAGCAGAATATAGAACTAAAATTTAAGGAAGAGAACAAATTTTGTAAAGTGATAAATCTGATTCATATTGAAATGAACTAACTGAGCTGTTTTTATACAAGGGGAAGGTGGGAAAGCTAACAATCTAACAAACTATCATAACAGCCTTTCTAACTGACTTCTTAACTGAAAGTAGTTCAGCAATCAAACTTGTATATTCCCTGAAAGCCCCCCGCAAGCTGGATTGTATAGGTTGAACAATCCAAGCTTGGAGACATAGCTGAAGAAGGAGCCTGGACAGTGAGCCTTTGTAAGAACATCTGCCAACTGATTTTCAGATGAAATATGAAAGAGCTTGATGATTCCTTTGTGCAGTTTTTCTCTAACAAGATGGCAATCAATCTCTATATGCTTTGTTCTTTCATGAAACACAGGGTTTTCAGTGATGGCTATTGCAGACTTGCTATCACAATAAATAGCAGCTGGAACATTAGGATGTAAACCAAACTCAGCAAGTAGGTAGATCAACCATTGTACTTCACAGGTGGTTGCTGCCAAGGCTCTATATTCTGCTTCTGAGGAAGATCTGGATATGGTAGGTTGTTTCTTGGACTTCCAAGATATCAGGGCTTGACCAAGAAAAATGCAAAATCCTGTAACAGACTTCCTGGAGTCAACACAAGCACCCCAGTCAGAATCAGAAAAGGCCTTTAGTTGAAGATCAGATGAAGTTGGGAAGAATAACCCTTGTCCTGGAGCATTTTTAATGTATCTTAGAACTCTGTGGGCTGCTTGTAAATGTAGATGTGTAGGTTTATCCAAGAATTGAGACAACTGTTGTGTAGCAAAACTTATGTCAGGCCTTGTAATATTTAAGTATAAAAGTTTTCCAATAAGCCTTCTATACTGAGTATTATCTTCCAAAACATCACCTTCATTTCTGCTTAGCTTGTGTGAAGGGACTGTAGGGCTATGAACAGGTTTTGAGTCCATGAATCCTGCCTCATCAAGCAACTCTAGGGCATATTTTCTTTGAGATATTGCAATGCCCTTTTTCTGCAAGTACTTCAAGGGTCCCAAGTCTTTGATCTGAAACTGATCATTTAGTTGAGTTTTGATCTGTTGAACCAGGTTTAGATCAGCACTAGCCACCACTATATCATCTACATAAACTAGTAGGGCTACAAATGATGACCCTTCCCCTTTAGTAAATAAAGAATTGTCAGGAACAGACTGCTTAAACCCCATACTTAACAATGCAACACACAGTTTGATGTTCCACTGTCTACTTGCCTGTTTTAGGCCATACAAAGACTTGATCAGCCTGCATACTTGACCAGTTTTTCCTTCTTCACAACCAGGAGGAGGCTCCATGTAGACTTCCTCCTCAAGGTCCCCATGAAGAAATGCATTGTTCACATCCATTTGGTGGAGATGTCATTCCTTTGCTGCTGCAACTGCTAACAATGTTCTAATAGTGGTCATCTTGGCCACTGGACTGAAAGTGTCTAGGTAATCAATACCAAGAGTTTGTGTGTACCCCTTAGCCACAAGTCTTGCTTTATATCTTTCAACAGTGCCATCTGCCTTGTGTTTAATCTTGTACACCTATCTACATCCAATAGGTTTCTTGGATGGTGGCAGGTCCACCATCTCCCAAGTGTTGTTCCTCTTTAAAGCAGCAATCTCACTCTCCATAGCTTCCCTCCAACATTCATGCTTTATGGCCTCTTTGTAATTCTTTGGCTCACTGTGGCAAGTAATATTCATAACAAAAGAGTAGAATGATGGTGAAAGCTTAGTGTAGTTTATGACCTTAGAGATGTCATGAGGAGAGGTTCTCATCACAGAGCTGTGGCATACATAGTCTCCCAAGTAAGCTGGAGTATGTTTTTGTCTAGTAGACCTCCTTATTGCTGGTTGTTGAGACTGTTCTGGTGAGGTACCATGTGGCTGCTCAGGAGACTGTGTTTGTTCAACTGCCTCATGAAGGGGTGGGCTATGTATTTGCTCATGACTGGTGGTAGTATGAGGAGGATCTTGTGACTCATTAGAGAGTTCTGTTGAGACATTAGCTGGAAGAATGACCTGGGAGAACTCCTTTTCTGAACTGACACCATGCTGAAATAGGAATGTATTCTCATAAAATATCACATCTCTGGACAAGAAAACCATCTTTGAATGCAGATCATACAGTTTATAGCCTTTAGTTCCATTAACAAAACCAAGAAAGATACATTTCTTAGCTCTAGCATCAAATTTTGACTTGGGACCCAATGTAGCAGCATAAGCCAAACAACCAAACACTTTCAAATGTTGATAATGTGGAACCTTTTGAAGCAGAACTTGATAGGGTATTTGGTTATTAATGGAAGCTGATGGCAGTCTATTTATGATGTAAGCTGCATGTAGTATACATTCACCCCAAAAATGCTCTGGCAAGTTGGCTTGGAACCTGAGAGCTCTAGCAGTAGTTAGGAGATGGCCATGCTTCCTTTCAACTCTACTGTTCTGTTGAGGAGTATATGTACAGGAGGTTTGATGCATAATTCCTTCTTCATTAAAAAATTCATACATATCAAACTCAGGACCATTATCTGATCTTATGGTCTTGACATGGACTCCATATTGAGTCTTGACCATTTTGCAAAAACTTATGATTAGGTTTCTGACTTTAGATTTCTTTCTCATTAGGTGAACCCACACTGCCCTGCTGTGGTCATCAACCATGGTAAGGAAGTAATGATGACCATGGATGGTGGCAGTCTTATAAGGACCCCAAATGTCCATATGTAATAAATCAAAACAAGCATCAGCAATAGAAGTACTAGACTGAAATGGGAGTCTTTTTTGTTTTGCAAAATGACAACAGTCACATATCAAATTCTTATTCATTTGAATTGTTGAGTCCAACTCATGCAACAACTGAATTTTTGAGCATGAGGCATGTCCTAACCTAGCATGCCATAGGGTACACTTATTCAACTTTGAAACAATGTTATTTACAGAATTGGAATTAGTAGGAAAAATCAGGTGATATAGTCCATTCTGGAGTTCAGCCAGCCCAATCATCTTCCCATGAATAGCTCCCTGTATTATGCACTGATTAGTATGAAGCTTCATTGTGCAATTTGAGCTTTTAATGAGGGCTCCCACAGATATCAAATTATACTAAAATCCAGGAACATAGAGAACATTGTGCAGAACAAATTCCTTAGACAGATATACAGATCCAATGTAGGTTATGGCAACTTGTTCTCCATTAGGTAAACTAACATGCATGTTATGAACCATCTTTTGCTTTGTCAACAGATTCATACTACACACAACATGATGAGTAGCACCACTATCTAATATCCACTCATTTTCTCTGTAAACTGCTAGATTAGGGGATGACAGTGTACCTTCAGTTTGAGCACCTGGCATGAGATTGGCAGAAATGACATTAGTCTGAATTGGTTGATCCAGTGGTGTGGTCATGGACCCTTTTTCCCCATATGATCTTTGCATTTGGACAAACTCCATGAATTTCTTGAAGTCATTTTGAGTGAAAGATATATCTTCATTAGAACTTGGTTGCTGGACTGTCAAGGGACCCTGAGTGTGGTTGACAAAGCCCTGATTTCTTGGCTTTGGCTTCCAACCAGGTGGGTATCCATGTTTCTTGTAGCATTTATCCTATGTGTGTCCTGTGAAACCACAGAAAGTGCACACAGGTTTCTTGTTCCCACTTACAAACTTCTTGTAGTTCTGTTGAGGACCATTACCTGCCCTAGCCATCAAGACATTTCCAGTGATACCAACTTCACCAGCTTGATGTAGCTGACTAGCAAATCCTGTGGTACCAATGTGAAACTGTCTCTCCTGTTGTGCTATCATGGAGTAAGCATCACACACATCTGGAAGAGGTCTCATGAGCATGATTTGGTTTCTTGTACCAGCGTGTCTATCATGCAAACCAATGAGAAATATGGACAACTTATCCTTCTCAGTTTCCTCATTCAACTCATCAATCTTCTTCCCACAATTACACTTCACAATGCAATCGCAAGCTACAGAGGGTCTGAGAATTTGAAGTTCATCCCATAACAGCTTCTGTTGAGTGAAATATTCATTTAGAGAACTGTCACCTTGCTTCGTTTGATAAATCTCGCACTTGATTTCTGCTATTCAAAATAGATCTTGTTGGCTAAATCTGCGTTTCAGATTACTCCATATGCCATACGCAGTGTCGATCCAAAGAACACTGCGTCCAATCGTCGGAGATAGTGATCGGACAATCCAGGAGATCACCATGTCATTGCATCGTGTCCATACATCAAACCTCTGATCATCTGTAGACGGCTTGGTGATCGATCCATTAACAAATTTGAGTTTATTCTTGCATGACAACGCCATTGTCATAGCTCTTGCCCATGGATGGTAATTCGGACCTTTTAGCGGCGTATAGACCAGCGCCAATGCTGGACTCTCATTAGGATGCAGAAAGTAAGGATTTGACTGGGACTGTGGATCAAAAATTACCTCGCCTGTGTTTGATCCAATCGCCGGAGTCAAAGGAACAGAGGGAGCAGGTGCCGGATTTCCAGTTGCCGGAGTTGCTGCTGTATTATCAACGGGAGTTGATCTTGTGCCGATCGGAGGCCATGCCGCCATTGGAAAAGAGATCTTCAGGAAACCTTCTTCAAGGCTCTGATACCATTTCACGCAGCACAATATAGAACTAAAATTTAAGGAAGAGAACAAATTTTGTAAAGTGATAAATCTGATTCATATTGAAATGAACTAACTGAGCTGTTTTTATACAAGGGGAAGGTGGGAAAGCTAACAATCTAACAAACTATCATAATAGCCTTTCTAACTGACTTCTTAACTGAAAGTAGTTCAGCAATCAAACTTGTATATCCCCTGAAAGAACTTATAGGAAATAAACAGAAAACACTTGTGTGTGTATTAAATTAAGCCTCGCCTGGTCTTCTTCTTCTTATTATTATTCTGATTCTTCTGTGTCTGAATGCTGTGATTCATCATAGCAATTGGATCAATAATGGAAAACGGAACCAAGAACATGAAACCAGGTGAGAAAAAGAAATATTAAACAGATTTTGCAATGAAAATAAACAAAAGAATGCAAGAGAAACATATGGAACATACCCACATAGAATGCTGGTCAACAATATTGTAAGATACCGCCATCTCTTCTAGAGAAGTGACAATAGAAGGATGGCATTGCTTCAACTCAATTAACTGCAACCGGGGCTTTGTTGCAATTGTAGGAGGGATCTCTTTTAGAGAATAACAGCGTTTTAAGAATATGTACCGGAGCTTTGGGAAATGATTACTAGTATCGACCACCCATCGCTCAAGACTTCTGGCTTCAACCTCCAATTCTTGTAATTCAGGGAATCCTCCTTCAACCACTTCCCACACTTTGCCATAGAAAGCATTCTCTAATTCCAGCACCTTAAGCTTCAGTAACTGCCCAATTACTGTTAAAACCTTCACTGGAAAATTAGTCCCACTCAACATCAACTTCTTCAATTTTGCAGGAAAACCAACCCGCTCTAAAAGGGTTATACTACCAATTGGAACCATAACGGTTAGACTCTCCAACCTCAATAAATCCTCATAATTCTCCAGAATGATGATAGGATTTCTGCAACCAGGCACTAAGACGTCTTTATACACAACTTTTAGTTTTCTTATGCTTGGAAACCTGCAATAATACACTTCTTTTTTCCGCAAATGAATTGGCATTGCACAAGCTAATGTTTGCAAATGCTCTTTCACCATGTTTGGAGGATCTATCATATACATGTCCCCAAGTTTGAGATGCCTTAAATGTTGCAGCTCCCAAATTTTGGATGGCAATAAATTGAGAGTCCGGGATTCAAGTGTTGATTTATCAATGCCAGAAACACTAAGTGTTTGTAAATTTGAATTACTTGATACTACATCCTCAAAACTCTCAAACCACTGTGGTATGGCAAGATATCTTTAAAAAAATAAATTCCTTAAGGGAAATAATGACACTCTTTTGAGTATTAAAGATTCACTCAAATCTAAAATTCTTAAATGTTTGAAAGGTATAAACCTTTCAAAACCTTCATGAAAGACGAAAAGGGAACGAGGGATATTTGAACTAAACAACACATGATAGTCCAAACTATGTGAGCGTAAACTTAACCAACGGCATGAATTTGCGAGTATGTCTAGTGGCCATCCAATACACTGTTGAGTATTAACTGCACATAAAAGTCCTTCTTTTTGAGCTTGTCGTACGCAAAAGCTATGCATGTCAATATGTATTGAACAATTCTTTCTTTTCAAATCGTACTCATTGCCCATTCTGACTAGTCCTCTATTTCTAAGACCCCTTAAATACATGAGACATATATCTTCTAATGGCAGGCACCTTAGTGGTTTCACAAATCCTTCAGCAATCCATAACTTAATAAGTCTTTTCACATTGATTTTACTGTGTTTTGGAAAGACCACAAAATATAAAAAACAAACTTTTAAATGTTGTGGCAAACGATTGTAAATATCAGTAAGCTTACTTGATGAAAACAAATAGAGGGAGAGATGGGATTTCCGGGTTTTGGTGTTTAGTCTCCTAATGCCAAACTAAGGTGAAATATCATATTTGGGTAAGACAATTGTTTAAGATGCACTTAAAGAGGGGAATTACTCCCATAATTCCTACAAGACAAGGAATAGAATAAGCATCATAAACAACTACACTAAACACTCTTTCCCAAGATGTGCAAGCAAGATACAAATTATGGGTGCTCTAGATTATATCCTAACTCCCGTCAAGATACAAAATTAGCAAACGAAGCAAGCAATTGGATCCTTAATCACAAGCATCATCAACATTAAACACAATTGCATAATAAGTCATAAACCCAAATGTAAATATAACATTGAAATATAAAGAACAAAGGCAAATGATTCATCAACACGTTTCACCCAAAAATCCCAAAATATTTTAGCCAATCATGGCTGTAATAGAATTCAAAGGTCAAGTAATAAAGAGTTTACAAAGACTAGAAAGTAAATGAAAGGAAAAGAAATTCTCCCAAATCTAGCTTTCCAAGCTTTCCTTCTTCCTTCCTAAGCCTTCATATCTCCTTGACATGACTATCTTCTTCTCCAAGAATGGTGGATCCCTCCTTCACTCCATGGAAGAGACAACACCTTGCTCCCACTCCTATTTGCCTCCTAAAAACGCAGCTTAGCTCTAGGGTTTTGGGAAAAAGAGCCTTTTATAGTGGGATCAAAAATAGGGGCAAAGTAGGCAATTCCGCGCAGCAAAATTCTGGACTGTCACAGGATTCTCGACGCGTCGAGCCTTCGATATATTTTCGGAAATTCCTACGGCGATTTCTCGACGCGTCGAGTCTAGAGCTCGACGCGTCGAGCCTGGATGCTGGCTCAAATCTTCACGCCTTGAAGTATTTCGTCACGACGGGCGGGATTCCGGATGGGCACCAAATTTAATAATAAATCATGTCTACACTAGAAAGCAAGGAAACATGAATTGGAGGCGACAATTTAATACATTTAAGCTCCAAAGTTGATCTAAAACACTTGGAAAAATATGCACAAATGAGATCATATCAATATCCTTAATAATTTCATATTTCGATATGTTTAAGTAAAGGGATGAATAACATGATGAATTTTGACACGGTACTAAAATAATAGTCTTGGATGAAAACTAAAGTATTGTAATTGTGTTGGTAGTGCATTGACCTCAGCACACATAAAATACTTGGGGGACAATCACTATTCAATATTGTAAAGCACTAAAAATCCTTGCTGGAGTTGTAGATATGTATATACGGTTTTTTTTTTTTTTTTTTTTAGGAATACTCATAAGTTTTTAAAAGATAGTATTTATTCTATAATTTTTCAATCCTTTCAGTCAAAGAATCAACGTCTCTCCCATTAGGATTCGATCTTGTGACTACATAGTAGTGGGCAGAGATTCATATATACAACAAAACTTTTGGAGAGCATTTTTTAAAAGTTTTTACAAACTTCTTCAAGGGTTGCAACAAGAGAAAAAGTTTAAACAAAAATGAACCATTAATACTCTCTTAGTTGAGATTGATACGAAGTAAATAATATGAGGAAAGTTAAGGCACATTTGCCTCACAATGATATAAAAGTTAAAATATATATGACCAAAAAGTGGGAAATTCTAGAATGAAAATGGAAGGCAAAGTCATATGTAGCTATGATAGCCTCATACATCATGTCCTTCTTCTTCTGACTCTTCCGTATCTGTATACTGCCATCCATCATACTCTTCTTCTGACTCTTCTTCTTTTTCCTGATATTATTATTGAATACATTTTTTAGTCCCTTCATATTGGCAAACCAACCAGACAAATATCATAAAAATCATCGAAAATGAATGAATAAATAAATAAATATATATATATAAAATGAGCAGGCCAAATATGAATACTAAACATGCAAACAAATTAAATGTGTGTATATTAAATTAAGCCTGGCCTGTTCTTCTTCTTCTTTTTCTTGGTCTTCTTCTGATTCTTCTGATTCTAGTGTGTCTGAATACTGCGATTCATCATAACAATTGGATCAATAATACATAACGGAACGAAGAACATGAAAGCAGGTGAGAAAAAGAAATATTAAATAGATTTTGCAAACAAAAGAATGAAAGAGAAACAGAAAGAACATACTCGCAAATACTCGCCGTCAACAATAATGAAAACCGACAGTTTCATGTCCCTCCACATATCTACTGAATACCTCTTGGCAGAAGTGACAACAGAAGGAGGACATCGCTCCAACTTAATTAACCGCAACTCAGGCTTTTTTGCAATTATAGAAGGGATCTCTTTTAGAGAATAACAACGTTTTAGGAATATGTACTCGAGCTTTGGCAAATGAGTACTAGTATCGGCCACCCATCGCTCAAGACTTGGGGCTTCAACCTCCAACTTTTTTAATTCAGGGAATCCTCCTTCAACCACTTTCCATACTCTGCCATAGAAAGCATTCTCTAGATTCAGCACCTTAAGCTTCGGTAACTGCCCAATTACCATTAAAACTTTCACCGGAAAATTAGTCCCACTCAACATCAACTTCTTCAATTTTGCAGGAAAACCAACTCGCTCTAAAAGAGTTATACTACCAACTGAAATCATAATCCTTAGAGTCTTCAACCTCAACAAATCCTCAAAATTCTCCAGAATGATGATAGGATTTTTGAAACATCGTCCACCGCTGCAACCAGGCACTAAGACGTCTTTATACACAACTTCAAGTTTTCTTATACACTTCTTTTTTCCTGAAATGAATTGGCATTGCACAAACTAATGTTTGCAAATGCTCTTTAACCATGCTTGGAGGATCTATCATATACATATCCCCAAGTTTGAGATGCATTAAATGTTGCGGCTCCCAAATTTTGGATGGCAGAGTACGTGCTCCAAGTGTTGATTCATCAATGCCAGAAACAGTAAGTGTTTGCAAATTTGAATTACTTGATATTACATCATCAAAACTCTCAAGCCACTGTGGTATGGAAAGATATCTTAAAAAAACCAAATTTCTTAAGGGCAATAATGGCACTCTTTTGTGTATTAGAGATTCACTCAAATCTAAAATTCTTAAATGTTTGAAAGGTATAGACCTTTCAAAGCCTCCCTGAAAGAGAAAAAGGGAGCGAGGGATATTTGAACTAAACAACACATGATAGTCCAAACTATGTGAGCGTAAACTTAACCAGCGACATGAATTTGCGAGTATGTCTAATGACCATCCAATGCACTGTTGAGTATTTGCTGCACATAAAAGACCTTCTTTTTGAGCTTCACATACACAAAAGCTATGCATGTCAATATGTACCTCACAAGTCTTTGGTCTGAATTTGTAAATGTCTGTTATGACTAGTCCTCTACTTCTAAGAGCCCTTAAATATCTGTAACCTATATCTTCTAATGGCAGGCACCTTAGTGGTTTCACAAATCCTTCAGCAATCCATAACTTAATAAGTCTTTCCACATTGATTTGACTGTGTTTTGGAAAGACCACAAAATATAAAAAACAAACTTTTAAATGTTGTGGCAAACGATTGTAAATATCAGTAAGCTTACTCAAGTGTCGTTTATCTCTATGTAGAGTTCCCAATGACAGTAATTCTTTCTCGATCTTCTTCCATTCCTTCAATGTGCAGTTGCATGTAGATAGACGGTCTGCAACTGTAACAATTGAGCGGGGCAACCCTCTGCATTCCTCAACAAGATGCTTCGCAATTTCTTCAAATTTGGGTGTCATATGCTGTTTAAGAGAAAATCTGTGAGAAAATAGAACCCAACTCTCGTCGTAATTTAGGTAAGGCAGCCTCATGATGATACCCCGATCTTTGCAGATGTACTCAACCACATCAGTGAAAAGAGTGGTTACCAATATCCGACTTCCAATTGAGTCATTGGGAAAACATTGGTGGATATCATCCCAAAGCAGAGTGTTAGGGACATCATCCAAAACAATTAAATATGTCTTGCATTTCAAGTGTTTGTGCAGTTGGTGTTTTAGTTGAGAAACAGTGCTTCCCTGCAGCATGTCAATTTCTTCAATGACGGGGTTTGGCCACATTATTGGTTTAAGAAGGTGGCACTGTAGTTGTTGCACATTCCCATTGTATCTTGGCGGAATAGTAATCCAAGCTTGAATCTCGAAATGTGATACAACCTCTGTGTCTGTACACAGTTTTTTACAAAGAGTAGTCTTTCCAATGCCTGGAGCTCCAACAATTGTGAGTACTCCTAGTTCTGCAGATAACCAATCATTAAGGAGATAATATTTTATGGGGTTATAGTCATCCCACAACATTATTATATCCTCCTCCGGATCCCTACACTGTGGAGAGCATTGCAAGGATCCACCTGACCACGCAATGTTGTGAGGCTGCGACACTGCAGCTTCTGAGCAACCAATCAACGGAAGAGAATCATTGTTGATAACCTTAAGCAACTCTTCTGCCTCCTTTGCTACTTCTTGCAAGCTTCGATGGAGATGGAGTTCCCCTTCATCATCTTTATGTTGAAGTTGAAGGATGTTTGTGAGTTGTATTTCGATGTCATCTTCAGCTTTCAGTGCAAAGTCTCTGATTTTGTTTAGCAGATGTTGTCGGATTGGAGCACCACCCACAGCGTTGTTGTATTCCTTTTTCACAAAGGCTTCCATATAAGAAAGCTTCTGAAGCAGAGATTTCAATGGCTTCTCATCATCATCAACAAGAGACACTCTGTGGTTGGGATGCAAAAATTCAAGCTCAATGGTAGCCATCAGAGAAGTCAATGCAACACAAGCCATATCTCTCTGTATTTTGTTTCAAAGTAAGATTAGAATGTAATAATGCATTCGCAACTTTTGGCTTTGCTAATTTATACTGCATTTCTTGACTCTCCCCCCCCTATAATATGGCCTATGGCCTACTTATTATTTTTCGATCGATTCTCTTTCTTAAGTAATTGCAATATGGTTGGGATGCTAGTTGTTCTGTATGTTTTATGCCTTAACCCAGCAATTATATATTTTAATATATAATGGAGACCATCCCTAGCTAATTAATGTATTAGTCTTTCTTTGTTTACTAGTCAGAAACACATGCATGTGCACCGCAAATTGCATTGTGTACCATGGTCATAACTGATACTGCAGTTGTGTTGAACTGATACTGCAGTTCCAGACGGATGAAACGGCCTCTGTTTCGCCCAACTGCAGTTTCCTTTCAACACAACTGCAACATCATTTCAACACAACTGCAATATCAGTAATGATTTATGGTCCACCGTATAACCACTGCATATGCACAGCAGCACATGCAATGCGCCATAATACAAAATAGGTGCTCGGTCGAGTAAGCACATGCATACAGAATACAGAAATGTCCAATAAACAAAAATTGAAGGAGATCAATGAAATTATATATATTCCTGAATTTCACTAATTTTTCATACTCTTTAAAAAACTCAAGTTGAATTGTTGCAATGAGAAAAGTGAATGAAACACAATCCAATGGTAGGAGAGAGAAGAATAATAAATTCTATGATTATTAAAAGATTTGAGTCCAATAGGATAGTAAAATTAGGCAAACAAATATAATGATAATGGATATCAAATCCGATAGTGGAGAGTACAAGCATCTCCAACCAAAGGCAATTTTAATTCATTGCAGGTAAAAACTTAATAAATATATATATAAAAAAAATTGTCAAGTTACATAGAGGAAATTTTTTAATTTGTCCATATTATTTTATCCATATTTTAATGCACCCACTAACCTACGGCATAATTAAAGCAAACATCCCTCTCTTTGCCCAAAAACTAACAAAGAAATTGAACACTCATTTTGAGCCCTAAATAACTAGAAGAGATTCATAGATAATTTTTAGGATGAAATTAAAGTAAATATTATATCAATTAAAAGTAGTCAAAAGATTGAATTCACTTAATAAGCACATGGATGGGAGCTAGCACTGGGCCCAACTTTATCATATCTCTGGACAAGTTCCGATCCGTATGCACATGCATAGTTTATAATACTCTTAAATTATAAATTTATTTACCTCGCGTATATCAAACATTGTCGTAAATAAAGTGTTAATTGATGTATAAAATTCTTAAATTATAAATTTATTTACCTTGAACAAATCAAACATTGTCGTATATCCCAGGCTAGTTGATTTATTAAAACTCTTAAATCATAAATTTATTCAAATATTATCTCACTTTTGCACATGTTTTATGTCTTAATAACCCATCATTATATATTTTACTATAAAGTGGAGACTACTAGCTAATTAATATATTACTCTTTCTTTGTTTACTAGTTAGAAGCACATGCAATGCACGATATGATAAAAAAAAAATGTTCAATAATAGGTGCTCGAGGAAGCACATGCACATGCGATGCATAATACAAAAATGTCCAATAAAAAAATTAAGAGTAATTTTGGTCCAATGACTATTTGGATCTTGTTAATTGCAATTTATGACCTTTAAAACTATTAATTTAGTACTTTAATTATTGAATTTCTATCAATTTTAGTCACTTCGATCAAATTGTCAGCCAAATCTCACTGAAAAATATTAATAACTAAATTAATGAGTAAATTTTAGTTATTTTACTTCTATTTTCTTTCTTCTCAAATGAGCACACTGCAAAGTCTACCTGACTAAACCATCGGAATTCCAGTTATTGAACACGCTAGTTCCGGCGTTCTGGGAGGAGGCCTTTAACTTTAGAAGCGATTGGAGCTCATCGGAGCTGGCAACGAATAGGAATAAGGTAAAGAAAGAAAATAGAAGTAAAATGATCAAAATATCATTATTATTTTACCAATTAATATTTTTCGGTGACTTTAATCTCAGTCGAAGTCTCTTTGATTGAGATTATATGACTTCGATTGACACTTTGGCTAAGATTATATATATTCATATATACCGTGTATAGGACAAGAGAAATACGAGTAATAATACACTAAACAGGTGAACGAACAATTTTATCCCTTCATTTGACCTCAACTTAACCAAAATTTGACTAAATGACCAACATTGGAAAGAATTTGAAAGTCAAGGGACCTAAATTGCCCAAATTAGAAGTCAGGGACCGATTTTGGAAAATCAACATAGTCGGAGGACCATTGCTAGAATTAACTCAGATTCTTTACCATCCGTGTCTAGCATATGCTCAATTAAATGGTTACATGTTAACCATTAATCTTTTTTTTTTTTTTTGACAATTGTAAACCACTAATCTAAAACATCTAATTTTGCGTATTTTGTATCTGTTAATCGCTAACACAATCTACTAACCGCTAATTGCAAAACAATGTCATAACAATATTGAGCGGAATAAGAAAATAATAATATTATTAATTGGGGCATGGCCTGGGGCCCAATAGGATATGTACAAAGCCCAAAAATATCAGCCCAAAAAACAAAGGAGACCTAAATAATAAATAAATAAATAATTGAATGACTAATGAATATATACAAAATAGTCTAACTATATTACCACTAGGATTTGAACCTAGATATGCATGCCAACAGGAGGGAGGAAGCCAGACAACTAGACCTGGGAAGTCTTCCGTCTTCGTGACTTAAGGTGTGTCTTCAAGACAAGACGCTTTCCTTGAGGAGGCCAGACCACCAGACCTGACTTGGTGAACCATCGTTGAGCCTACCCTACTTGGGGGGTCTTTCCCACTTCACGGAGCACCCCCAGACCCCCAGCCCTGCTGGGGTGCCATAGCCGAAGGGCCAGGCAACCGGTGGCCCGTTTGTAAATCTGTTCGCCTGGAAATTTGGTTTAAATATTAGGTGCAGCCTTTTAGTAATAAAGTGATGAAGTGGCTTGGTGGTCAAGTGTTGTGTATTAAAATGTGTTTAATAACAACACACCAATGACAACGGCTAAATAAAACCGTGTTGTCTTTAAAAAAAAAAACTCACAAAGACAACGATTTTTAAAAATTGTTGTCTTTGTAGTGTTGTGTATTCAAGTGCACTTAAAGACAACACACCAACGACAATGGTTAAATACAACCATTGTCTAAATAAAAGAAATGGATGCACAAAGACAACGGTTTTAATAAACTGTTGTCTATTCATGCATATCAATTTTGCATTATGATTATTACAACAATTAGAATAGCATGCTGTGAACAAAGAAATTTGAATATATATATGGGATTCAAAATTCTGTTACATGTATATATCAATATGGGGTGTGGGTACAATCTCTGGATATATGGTCCTCTGATTCTCCACTTGATGCCTTGAACACTCCATTGAAGGGCCTCCGGATTTCTAGTGGTTTGATCTTCAAAGAAGAACTTATATGCTTGTTCTTTTGAAGGTCCTCCGGATTTCAAATGGCTTGATCTTCAGGAGTTTTGGATCAACATGATAGGCATGATTTTCAAGGAAGAACTTTTACATTTAGGATCATGGGGCTTTTATTTTCATGATCATGATTCTAATTCTCTAAATAAGCTTCAAAGCTATTTCTATGATTTTTCCTAGGATGAATACATAGAAATGAGAGGCCCTATTTATAGTTGTACGATAGAAGAGTTTTGATAAATTCAAACTCTTTTGATATAATCTAATTTAACAAATTAGAGATTATCAATATTATCCAAAATCTATTTAAATTACTAATATAAAAAATAATCAAAATTAACAAATTTTTAGTGTCAACAAATGCCCCCTCGAGACTTTCTTGTACACCACTTGAGAACATATACCACCGAAAGTATGTAGTGCAAGGAAGTCTCGACACTACAATTAAAGATATAAGGCCGTTTTGACTCGTGCCAAGGAGCATGATATGAGGCCGTTTCTACTCGTGCCAAGGAGCCTTGATCGATATGAGGCCGTTTTGACTCGTGCCAAGGAGCATGATATGAGGCCGTTTCTACTCGTGCCATGGAGCCTTGATCGATATGAGGTCGTTTTAACTCGTGCCAAGGAGTATCATTAACTTCCTCCATTTCAAATTTCATATAGGGTTTGCCCCCATATCGGTGCCTATGAAGATATGAGAGGCAGAGCTGTCCCACTGGGCGTGCCAATTTGTGAACAAAGAAATTTGAATATATATATATGGGATTCAAAATTCTGTTACATGTATATATCAATATGGGGTGTGGGTACAATCTCTGGATATATGGTCCTCTGATTCTCCACTTGATGCCTTGAACACTCCATTGAAGGGCCTCCGGATTTCTAGTGGCTTGATCTTCAAAGAAGAACTTATATGCTTGTTCTTTTGAAGGGTCTCCAGATTTCAAATGGCTTGATCTTCAGGAGTTTTGGATCAACATGATAGGCATGATTTTCAAGGAAGAACTTTTACATTTAGGATCATGGGGCTTTTATTTTCATGATCATGATTCTAATTCTCTAAATAAGCTTCAAAGCTATTTCTATGATTTTTCCTAGGATGAATACATAGAAATGAGAGGCCCTATTTATAGTTGTACGATAGAAGAGTTTTGATAAATTCAAACTCTTTTGATATAATCTAATTTAACAAATTAGAGATTATCAATATTATCCAAAATCTATTTAAATTACTAATATAAAAAATAATCAAAATTAACAAATTTTTAGTGTCAACAAATGCCCCCTCGAGACTTTCTTGTACACCACTTGAGAACATATACCACCGAAAGTATGTAGTGCAAGGAAGTCTCGACACTACAATTAAAGATATAAGGCCGTTTTGACTCGTGCCAAGGAGCATGATATGAGGCCGTTTCTACTCGTGCCAAGGAGCCTTGATCGATATGAGGCCGTTTTGACTCGTGCCAAGGAGCATGATATGAGGCCGTTTCTACTCGTGCCATGGAGCCTTGATCGATATGAGGTCGTTTTAACTCGTGCCAAGGAGTATCATTAACTTCCTCCATTTCAAATTTCATATAGGGTTTGCCCCCATATCGGTGCCTATGAAGATATGAGAGGCAGAGCTGTCCCACTGGGCGTGCCAATTTGTGAACAAAGAAATTTGAATATATATATATGGGATTCAAAATTCTGTTACATGTATATATCAATATGGGGTGTGGGTACAATCTCTGGATATATGGTCCTCTGATTCTCCACTTGATGCCTTGAACACTCCATTGAAGGGCCTCCGGATTTCTAGTGGCTTGATCTTCAAAGAAGAACTTATATGCTTGTTCTTTTGAAGGGTCTCCAGATTTCAAATGGCTTGATCTTCAGGAGTTTTGGATCAACATGATAGGCATGATTTTCAAGGAAGAACTTTTACATTTAGGATCATGGGGCTTTTATTTTCATGATCATGATTCTAATTCTCTAAATAAGCTTCAAAGCTATTTCTATGATTTTTCCTAGGATGAATACATAGAAATGAGAGGCCCTATTTATAGTTGTACGATAGAAGAGTTTTGATAAATTCAAACTCTTTTGATATAATCTAATTTAACAAATTAGAGATTATCAATATTATCCAAAATCTATTTAAATTACTAATATAAAAAATAATCAAAATTAACAAATTTTTAGTGTCAACAAATGCCCCCTCGAGACTTTCTTGTACACCACTTGAGAACATATACCACCGAAAGTATGTAGTGCAAGGAAGTCTCGACACTACAATTAAAGATATAAGGCCGTTTTGACTCGTGCCAAGGAGCATGATATGAGGCCGTTTCTACTCGTGCCAAGGAGCCTTGATCGATATGAGGCCGTTTTGACTCGTGCCAAGGAGCATGATATGAGGCCGTTTCTACTCGTGCCATGGAGCCTTGATCGATATGAGGTCGTTTTAACTCGTGCCAAGGAGTATCATTAACTTCCTCCATTTCAAATTTCATATAGGGTTTGCCCCCATATCGGTGCCTATGAAGATATGAGAGGCAGAGCTGTCCCACTGGGCGTGCCAATTTGTGAACAAAGAAATTTGAATATATATATATGGGATTCAAAATTCTGTTACATGTATATATCAATATGGGGTGTGGGTACAATCTCTGGATATATGGTCCTCTGATTCTCCACTTGATGCCTTGAACACTCCATTGAAGGGCCTCCGGATTTCTAGTGGCTTGATCTTCAAAGAAGAACTTATATGCTTGTTCTTTTGAAGGGTCTCCAGATTTCAAATGGCTTGATCTTCAGGAGTTTTGGATCAACATGATAGGCATGATTTTCAAGGAAGAACTTTTACATTTAGGATCATGGGGCTTTTATTTTCATGATCATGATTCTAATTCTCTAAATAAGCTTCAAAGCTATTTCTATGATTTTTCCTAGGATGAATACATAGAAATGAGAGGCCCTATTTATAGTTGTAGGATAGAAGAGTTTTGATAAATTCAAACTCTTTTGATATTATCTAATTTAACAAATTAGATAATATCAATATTATCTAAAATTTATTTAAATTACTAATATAAAAAATAATCAAAATTAACAAATTTTTAGTGTCAACAAATGCAATCTGATACTTTAATTAGTTAACAAAGTTTTGAACTTATGGGTGCACAACACAATCCATGTTGTAGAAGAAAACGTGTAAAAGCTAAAAGCTTTAAACTTAAATACCCATTTTCACCCAAAAAAAAAAAAAAAAAAAAAAACTTAGATACCCATTGCCCCCGCACCAACCTCCTAAAAAAAAATTAAATAAATAAAAATTATCTGAGTAGAGACACTTAAAGGGGTGTATTCAATCATTACTTTTGTAGATTTTTAAAAACTTTTAAAATGATAGATTTTAATAAACTTTTATTGATTTTCATAGAGTCGTTCAAAACATTTTAAAACTTTGTAAAACTCTATAAAAGTCTGTATAAAAAACTTGCATAAACTTTTATCAACTTTTTTATTTTAAAAAGTCTACAAAAATCATTAAAATTCTAAATTGAATACATCCTTACAAACTTTCATTAGCAATTCATAACAATATTAAATACTAAAATTTATAGTTATAGAATTGTTCAAATAAAATATTTAGAAATATAATTACTTTTTCTTGAGAAATTAATATTTTAAAAAAATATAATTACAAGTTGCATAAAAAAAATTAATAATATATATAAAAATTATATTTGATATACTGTTAGGTATCAAACAAAGAGCTATTATTTGCAATAACAATATGAGACTGCTAACAACAACAATGAGCTTCTCTTTGTAGCCTCAAATTGCTATTGCGAACAATAGTTCACTATTCGTAATAGCATGTTGTTAAAAAGAAAAAAGAAAAAATATATTACGAATAAACATATGAATATTATGAAACATATAGTAAAAATTGATGGTGATAGATAAAAAAAATTTACTCTGTTCATGTGTTTAGGAGAAAAAGTTTAGAAGTTAGGGATAAAAAGTTCATAGAAAAAAAAATCAAAATATACAAGCAACAATGAAATAAAAATAATATTATTTTGAATTTTTAGAGGAAGATTGTAAAGTTTAGGAGAGAAAAAAATTGGTAGAGTTTAGGTATGTAGAAAATATAGGATAATGAAGAAAAAATAATTTATTGAATTTAGGTATAAGGTTTATAAAGTTTAAAATTTTAAATAAGGAGAAAAAATTAGAGTTTAAATAGAGAGAGAGAAAGAAAAAAAAAAACCTTCTTTAAAAGTTTTAAAGAAAATTTTGAAATCTTGGGGTTGGGGGTTGGATTTCAACTATTTATATTTGAGAAGGAAAAGTATATAAAAGTCTACAGAAGTTCTAAAGTTAAAAAGTCATTACAAATTCATAACTTTTTGAATACCACATGACTTTTAAAGATTCTTTAAAAGTTTTAATTGAATACCACATGACTTTTAAAAACTCTTTAAAAATCTTGATCGAATATCGCATGACTTTTAAATACTCTCTAAAAGTTTGAATTGAATACCTCCAAACTCTTAAAGTTTATAAAAGTCTTTAAAATTCTATAAAAGTCATGATTGAATGCACCCCCCTTAGTTCGGATATATTCTTTTTCCAGGTGGGTATATATGGAAATTGAATCAAATTAAAAAAAAAATCAATCAATCAAACAGAAAACACAGACTAGATTAGTGTCCAAAATTAACTCCATAAAAGCACTTGTTAGTTGCCCATATACTTTTTCAGGGTAGCAATTTGTATAAAATAATAGCACAACCAGCCGTAGTAAAAATCAGAAAAGAAAATCAATAATTGTTAGAATACTATTCAAATTAAGCACTAACATCCACTGGAACGCAGTTAAAAAAACTCAAACACTTGATGTGAAGTCCAAATGGCAGAAACAAAACAAAAACAGACCGACTTTTCAACGTTATATATAATCATTTATCATCACACTACACTCGACTTTTAAAAGCTTCTTTTTAATTTAATAATTTTCAGTATGGGACTTTGAGATTACCTCTTCGGCGTTTACAGAATGATGAAAAATTGAAGCTCGGCTGTAACACCTCGAGGAAACGGAAGGAAAAAACAAGAGGCGGAAGAAGATTGGAATCGGTAGAACTGGTAATAATCAGCATGGCGCAGTTTCACTCTTTGGAAATGGAAGGCAAAGGCATATGCAGCTAGGATAGCCTCATACATCATATCCTTCTTCTTCTTCTTCCTGATATTATTAGGGAGTACATTTTTTAGTCCCTTCATATTTGCAAACCAACCGGACAAATATCATAAAATCATCCAAAATGAATATATATATATATATATATATATATATATATATATATAGAAATTTGTTCAAATGTGGCCGCGCCTTCCCGTGTGGCCGTTCGATTTACACTACTCAATGTTAAGAAATGCACCACAATGAAAATGCATTAAAACCTCATAACTCCCCTATTTCTAATTGTGCATTCTGAACATTGTGTGGGTGTATTTTTTCATACGTAGTGGCGTGTTTTTAGTGATTTGTACCTAATAGTGCATATTTGTGTGGTGTATTTCTTAACATTGAGTGGTGTAAACCGCACCGATAACACGGGAAGGAACGGTCACACCTGATTATGACCCTATATATATATATATATATATATATGTATAATGGGCAGGCCAAATATGAATACTAAACATGCAAACAAGTGTGTATATTAAATTAAGCCTCGCATAGCAATTGGATCAATAATGGAAAACGGAACCAAGAACATGACATACACCAGGTGAGAAAAAGAAATATTAAACAGATTTTGCAAAGAAAATAAACAAAAAAGAATGAAAGAGAAACAGATGGAACTAAAATACCCAAATTACAAAGCCTTGCCGTCAACAATAACGTCAGGTGCCCAAATACTGTTACGCGGCCAGACCTCTTCTTTATACCTCTCGGCAGAAATGGCAACAGAATGAGGACATTGCTCCAATTTAATTGAGCCCAACCGTCGGTGCATTATTGCACTTAGAAGAGGGATATTTTGTAGAGAAATAAGAGAATAACAACGTTTTAAGAATATGTACTCCAGGTTTGGGAAAGGATGAGTAGTATTGGCCACCCATCGCTCAAGACTTGTGCTTTCAACCTCCAATTTTGTTAATTTTGGGAATCCTCCTTCAACCACTTCCCACACTCTGCCGTAGAAAGCATTCTCCAGTTTCAGCACCTTAAGCTTCGGTAACTGCCCAATTACAGTTAAAACTTTCACTGGAAAATTAGTCCCACTCAACCTCAACTCCTTCAATTTTGCAGGAAAACCAAGCCGCTCTAACAAGGTTATACTACCAACTGGAACCATAACCGTTAGAGTCTCTAACCTCACTAAATCCTCAAAATTCTCCAGAATGATGACAGGATTTCTGCAACATTGCCCACCGCTACAACCAGGCACTAAGATGTCTTTATACTCAACTTGCAGTTTTCTTATGCTTGGAAACCTGCAATAATACACTTCTTTTTTCCTGAAATGAATTGGCATTGCACAAACTAATGTTTGCAAATGCTCTTTGACCATGTTTGGAGGATTTATCATATACATATCCCCAAGTTTGAGATGCCTTAAATGTTGCAGCTCCCAAATTTTGGATGGCAAATGAAGAGTACGTGCTTCAAGTGTTGATTCATCAATGCCAGAAACAATAAGTGTTTGCAAATTTGAATTACTTGATACTACCTCATCAAAACTCTCAAACCGCTGTGGTATGGAAAGATATCTTAAAAAAACTAAATTCCTTAAGGGCAATAATGACACTCTTTTGAGTATTAAAGATTCACTCAAATCTAAAATTCTTAAATGTTTGAAAGGTATAAACTTTTCAAAACGTCCCTGAAAGACGAAAAGGGAGCGAGGGATATTTGAACTAAACAACACATGATAGTCCAAACTATGTGAGCGTAAACTTAACCAGCGACATGAATTTGCAAGTATGTCTGATGACCATCCAATACATTGCTGAGTATTTGCTGCACATAAAAGACCTTCTTTTTGTGCTTCTCGGACGCAAAAGCTATGCATGTCAATATGTATCTCACATGTCTTTGGTCTGAAATAGTACTCATCCTTTGTTCTGACTAGTCCTCTACTTCTAAGAGCCTTTAAATACATGTAACCTATATCTTCTAATGGCAGACACCTCATTGGCTTCACAAATCCCTCAGCAACCCATAACTTAATAAGCCTTTTCGCATTGATTTCACTATGTTTTGGAAATACCACAAAATATAAGAAACAAACTTTTAAATGTTGTGGTAAACGACTGTAAATGTGGGTAAGCTTACTTGAGTGTTTTGTATCTCTATGTAGAATTCCCAATGACAGTAATTCTTTCTCAATCTTCTTCCATTCCTTCAATGTGTAGTTGCATTTAGATAGACGGTCTGCAACTGTAACAATTGAGCGCGGCAATCCTCTGCATTCCTCAACAAGATGCTTTGCAATTTCTTCAAATTTAGGTGCCATATGCTGTTTAAGAGAAAATCTCTGGGTAAATAGATCCCAACTCTCATAGTCAGTTAGGTAAGGGATGCTCTCGAAGAAATCACAATGTTTGCTGATATACTTAGCCACATCAGTGAAAAGAGTGGTTAGCAATATCCGACTTCCATTTGAGTCATCAGGAAAACATTGGTGGATATCATCCCAAAGCAGAGTGTTAGGGACATCATCCAAAACAATGAAATATCTTTTGCATTTCAAGTGTTTGTGCAGTTGGTCTTTTAGTTGAGAAACAGTGCTTCCCTGTAGCATGTGATTGAGGGGGGTTGGACTCATTGATTGAAGAAGGTGGCAGAGTAGTTGTTGCACATTCCCATTGTATGTTGGCGGAATAGTAATCCAAGCTTGAATGTCGAAATGTGATACAACGGCATTGTCTGTATATACTTTTTTACATAAAGTAGTCTTTCCAATGCCTGGGACTCCAGCAATTGAGAATACCATTCTTGTTGAATCTGAGAAATGTTTATTGCCGAGTAATTCACCCCTCAAGAATTCAAAGTAACAGTTTACATAACCAACCATTATTATGTCCTCATCAAACTGTGGAGAGCATTGCAAGGATATGGATCCACCTGAGGCCGCAATGATGTCTTCAACTTCAGTGTTGTTGATAATGTTCAACAACTCATCCGCATCCTTTGCTACTTGTTGCAAGGTTTGATGGAGTTGGAGTTCCCCTTCATCAGCTTTTTGTTGAAGGATGTTTGTCAATTGTATTTCGATGGCATCTTCAGCTTTGAGTGCAAAGTCTCTGATTTTGATTTGCAGATCTGGGGTTGGAGCACCACCCTTGCTGTATTCCTTCTTCAGAAAGGCTTCCAATGAAGAAAGCTTCTCTAACACAGATTTCAATGGCTTCTCATCATCATCAACAAGAGACACTCTGTGGTTGGGATGCAAAAATTCAAGTTCAATGGTAGTCATGAGAGAAGATAATGCAACACAACCCATCTCTCTGCAACTTCAATTCTGAGTTTGAGTATGAAAGGAATGTAGAAGTGGAAGAAGAAGGCAATCCTCAATAATGGCAGCAACTGCGTGCGTAGTCCTTTCTTCTCTGCATAAAATTATTTTATTTTTCTAAAGTTATCTCACTGTACTCTTGCACATGTTTTATGCCTTAACCCATCAATTATATATTTTAATATAAAGTGAAAACTAGCTAATATATATTAATTTATTACTCTTTCTTTGTTTACTAGTTAGAAGCACATGCAATGCACGGTACAAAATTAGGTGCTCGAGGAAGCACATATACAGCACATGCGATACAGAATACAAAAATCTCCAATAAACAAAAATTGAAGGAGGTGAAATTATATATATTATATTCCTCAATTTCATTGGTTTTTCTTACACTAAAAAACTCAAGCTGAATTATTGCAATGAGAGGAGTGAACACTACACCGAAAAAGTTATTGAGCAACGGTTAATTTATTATTTAGAGGCAGTTTACGACCGCCACTAAATTGTTTAGAGGCGGTTCTTCAACCATGTCTAAATACTGTATCGCGAAAGATTTAGATGCGGTTTTAGACAAGTGTGAGAATTCTTGACCAGCATTGCATTTAGGGGCGATTTTAATAACCGCCTCTAAAAGTGATGTATTTTACTTTTGCGGTTATTAATGTTCATTTAAATATATCTATTTATTTGTTCATTTAAATCTTAGTGGCGGTTATTAAGTGTCGCTAAATATTTTTCTTTATTTATTTTTAAAAATTCTAATGGCGGCGGTTATTAAGTGTCGCTAAATATTTATCTTTATTTATTTTTTAAAATATTAGAGGCGGTTATTTAAGTGTCGCTAAATGTTTTATAATTACATTATTATGTTTTTATAATTATCATTTAATTATGTTTTTTTTTTCAAAAATCTTTATATTCAAATACGTATTGCAATCACAAATAAACTCTATGTACACATTTAATTGGAAAGAAAATAAATTGTAACTAATATTTGTCAAATAATATTTGCAATCACAAAACACTATTCTTTAAATACACAAGCTGAGCAGATGCAATGCAGGATGCATGACAATTAATACAACACAATGAATGAATACACGAAGCTGAGCAAGATGCAGGAGCTGAGGAACTAGAGGCATTTGATTCACCCAGTCAAAGCTTCGAAAGTAGCCTTCAATGAAGCAATGTTTCCATCTTCTCCCAAGGGAATTGCAAATTCACCATCATAGTCTAAGGAGTGAAAAATTCTTCTGCCAAACACAAAGTCTTTCAACCTGCAATGTAGTACTCATCAGCACAAGTTTCAGAGTCAATTATAGGTGATGAAAGAATTTTAAAACATTGTGGAACTGAT
The DNA here is from genome assembly GCF_003576645.1 of Ipomoea triloba. Classification (NCBI taxonomy): domain Eukaryota; kingdom Viridiplantae; phylum Streptophyta; class Magnoliopsida; order Solanales; family Convolvulaceae; genus Ipomoea; species Ipomoea triloba. The sequence continues at coordinate 2,750,043 of NC_044928.1, forward strand.
CAATTTTAAAACAAGACTCACTGCACTCAGAAGTAGCCACAACAAAGACCTTCCCTTCACTCAATACATTATCGAACATTTCTTTGAATTTTTCCATAGCCTTAGATCGTTCACATCCCAGCATGGATTGATAGGCCAGTTGGACAAGCTACAACATAAGAAAAGAATAACATCATGAGGAACCAGCATGTAGCAGAAAAGAAAACACCAATATATCACTCTTGGAACTGTATTTCTCTATGACGTTCTCATCAGCTCCTTCTAAAAAATTGTCACGCCCCACTTATAGGACATGACCCGGCCGCATCGTTACGTGAAAACCTGTAACAATACGAAGCCTAACCATACATACCTCTTGAAACCTTCATAACAACACTTGAATACATAATAATTCCACAACAAAGAACTAGTTCTTCCCAAAAACTCATCAATTCACCACTATTGAATATTTACAATCAAGAGTAGTATGTCGAAAATGCATCACAAACACCAAAACCAAGCACAATGGTTTACTAGAAATACAAAGGGTCGAAGGGAATATCCAAATAACCAAAAATCTATGATATGCTCCAATACTAGGACTAAGTCTTCTCCTAGTTTCAAAAGTCAATTGATGATACCCTGATCTCAAATCAATTTTTGAGAAGTATTTAGCACCTTGCAACTGGTCAAATTAAATAAATCATCTATGTGATGTAGAGGATACTTGTTCTTGACAGTAACTTTATTCAATTCTCAATAGTCAATACACAATTGCAACACTAGTGCACCCCAAAAAGATACACTAGGTCTAATAAATCTCATATCAAGCAATTCTTGTAATTACACCTTTAACTCACATAGCTCAGATGGTGCCATGCGGAAAGGGCCTTTGAGATTGGAGTAGTTCTGAGAACAACCTCTATTTCGAACTCACTTTCCCTATTTGGAGGTGATCTAGGTAAATGCTCTGGGAACACATCCGAAAATTCCTTAACTACTTGGATATCATCTAACTCAACTTCTTTCTAGTGGGTATTTATTACATAAGCCAAGAAACCGCTACACCCTTTTCTCGATTCTTTCTTAGCCTTCAATCCAGAAATTACTTTCAATAGCACTTTCGACACCAACACTCCACTTCTAGGAAAGTGTTCCAAAGTAAAGATAGATTGTCTAGGAATTTGAAATACCACTTTTCTACAAGTGCAATCAATATAGGCCTAGTTTTTGGATAGTCAGTCCATTCCTAAGATCATATCAAAATCCTGCATGTCTAGTTGATTAAATCAATTGACACATCACCCCAATTAAGTTGCAGATGACAATCTTGAAATCAAACATCTATCATAACAACTTTTCCCATTGGGTTACAAACATATAAGTACACTTATAAGATTACTATTGATTATTCTATAAATATACAACAATAACAGTTGATAAGATGTGATTTTAACATCTATCAAGTATTAAATCATTATTTATATTAAGAAAGACCTCTAGGACATTGCGCTAAGTATACACGAGTTGGTATAAATCTCAATATTCGAGCTAGTCTATCAATTGGTTGCAAAGGTAGGCAGAATGCTGTTTACTCTAAGTTATTCAACTTAGCAAGTTGAGAGAATTAATAAGTTGAATACTAATACAATAGTACGGTAGTAGAGTTAAATTTTGCAAATGCAGGTTAAGTCGAATCTATGTGTTTAAAACAAAAAAAATAAGTATTCTAATTGCGTTGGTAGCTAGTGTAGTGATCTCAACACACATAAAATGCTTCGGGGACAATCACTATTCAATATTGTAAAGCACTCAAAATACTTTTTGAAGTTGGGGAGATGCACATACAATAATTTTTTTTTAAAATATTCAAGATTTTTTACAATGTAGTTCTATTCTATATCTTTTCAATCTTTTTTGTTCAAAGAATCAATGTCTCCACTATCATGATTGGATCACATGACTACCAATTAATTGAAATGGTAAAAAGGGGTTCATTACACTACAAGAGATGCATATACAACAAATTTGGGAGAACATTTGTTTTTTTTAAAAATTTTTACAAACTTCTTCAAGGGTTGCAACAAAAAAGAAAGTGTAAACAAAAATGAATCATTGATACTCTCATAGTTAAGATTGATACGAAGTAGATAATATGAGAAAAGTTAATTTGCCTTAGCAAATGAAAGACAATGACTTAAAAGTTCAAATATATATAACCAAAAAGTGGAGAATTCTAAATTGAAAATGCAAGGCAAAGCCATATGTAGCTAGGATAGCCTCATGCCTCAGGTCATACATCATATCCTTCTTCTTCGGACTCTTCCTTATCTGTGTACTGCCCTTCTTCCTCTTCTTCTTCCTCCTCCTGATATTATTATGGAGTACATTTTTTAGTCATCCCTTGATATTTGCAAACCACCCAAACAAATATCATAAAAATCATCCAAAATAATATATATATATATATATATATAATGAGCAGGCCAAATATAAATACTAAATTAAACAAGCAAACAAGTGTGTGTATATTAAATTAAGCCTCGCCTGGTCGTTGTCTTCTTCTTCTTTTGCTTTTTTCTAATTCTTCTATTTTATGTTCTGTAATTTATCATAGCAATTGGATCAATAATGGAAAACAGAACCAAGAACATGAAATCAGGTGAGAAAAAAAAATACTAAAGACAATGAAAGAGAAACAGATGGAACATACCCAAAAAGTCTCGCCGTCAACAATAATGCAAAGTACTCTGTTATACCTCTTCACAGAAGTGAAAACAGAAGGAGGACATTGCTCCAACTTAATTGACAACACCGGGTGCTGTATTGCACTTAAAAGAGAGATATCTTTTAGAGAATAACAACGTTTAAAGAATATCTTCTCGATCTTTGGGAAATGATGAGTATTAGTATGGGTCACCCATCGCTCAAGATTTACGGCTTCAACCTCCAACTCTTTTAATTCAGGGAAACCTCCTTCAACCATTTCCCACACTCTGCCATAAAAAGCATTCTCTAGTTTCAGCACCTTAAGCTTCGGTAACTGCCCAATTACTGTTAAAACTTTCACTGCAAAATTAGTCCCACTCAACCTCAACTTCTCCAAATTTGTAGGAAAACCAACCCGCTCTAAAAGAGTTATACTACCAACTGGAACAATAACCGTTAGAGTCTCCAACATCAATAAATCCTCAAAATTCTCCAAAATGATTATAGGATTTATGCAACATCGCCCACCGCTGCAACCAGGGACTAAGATATCTTTATACACAACTTTCAGTTTTCTTATGCTTGGAAACTTGCAATACACTTCTTTTTTCCTGAAATAAATTGGCATTGCACAAACTAATGTTTGCAAATGCTCTATAACCATGTTTGGAGGATCTATCATATACATATCCCCAAGTTGGAGATGCCTTAAATGTTGCAGCTCCCAGATTTTTGATGGCAAAAAATGAAGAGTACGTGCTCCAAATGTTGATTCACCAGTGCCAGAAACAGTGAGTGTTTGCAAATTTGAATTACTTGATACTGCATCATCAAAACTCTCAAACCACTGTGGTATGGAAAGATATCTTAAAAAAACTAAATTCCTCAAGGGCAATAATGACACTCTTTTGAGTATCAGAGATTCACTCAAATCTAAAATTCGTAAATGTTTGAAGGGTATAAACCTTTCAAAACCTCCCTGAAAGATGAAAAGTGAGCGAGGAATATTTGAACTAAACAACACATGATAGTCTAAACTATGTGAGCGCAAACTTAACCAGCGACATGAATTTGCGAGTATGTCTAATGACCATCCAATACACTGTTGAGTATTTACTGCACATAAAAGACCTTCTTTTTGAGCTTCTCGTACACAAAAGCTATGCATGTCAATATGTATCTCACAAGTCTTTGGTCTCAAATCGTTCCCATCATTTGTTCTGACTAGTCCTCTACTTCTAAGAGACCTTAAATACATGTAACCTATATCTTCTAATGGCAGACATTTCAGTGGCTTCACAAACCCCTCAGCAATCCATAACTGAATAAGTTTTTTCACATTGATTTGAATGTGTTTTGGAAAGACCACAAAATATAAAAAACAAACTTTTAAATGTTGTGGCAAACAATTGAAAATGCTAGTAAGCTTACTTGAGTGTTGTGTATCTCTATGCAGAATTCCCAATGACAGCAATTCTTTCTCAATCTTTTTCCATTCCTTCAATGTGTAGTTGCATTTAGATAGAAGGTCTGCAACTGTAACAATTGAACGCGGCAATCCTCTGCATTCCTCAACAAGATGCTTCGCAATTTCTTCAAGTTTACATGTCATATGCTGTTTAAGAGATAATCTGTGGGAAAATAAAACCCAACTCTCATTGTCACTTAGGTAAGGCAGGCTCATGATATTGCCGTTGATGTACTCAGCCACATCAGTGAAAATAGTGGTTAGCAATATCAGACTTCCATTTGGGTCATCGGGAAAACAATGGTGGATATCATCCCAAAGCAGAGTGTTAGGGACATCATCCAAAACAATGAAATATCTTTTGCCTTTCTTCAAGTGTTTGTGCAGTTGGTGTTTTAGTTGAGAAACAGTGCTTCCCTGCAGCATGTCAATTGCTTCGTTGAGGGTTGGCCTCATTGATTGAATAAGGTGGCACAGGAGTTGTCGCACATTCCCATTGTATCTTGGCGGAATAGTAATCCAAGCTTGAATGTCGAAACGTGATACAAACTTATTGTCTGTATACAGTTTTTTACATAAAGTAGTCTTTCCAATGCCTGGGGCTCCAACAATTGTGAGTACACTTCGTTCTGGAAATAACATATGAAGCAAAAGATCCCTTCTCAATTGAAGGAAATAGTCACCACAAAGCATTATTATATCCTCAAACTGTGGAGAGCATTGCAAGGATCCACCCGAAGACGCAATGTTGTGAGGGTGCGAAGAAGCTGCAGCTTCTGACCAACCAATCAACGGAAGGTTGATAAGCTTCAGCAACTCTTCTGCCTCCTTTGCTACTTCTTGCAAGCTGAGATGAGCTTTTTGTTGAAGTTGAAGGATGCTTGTGAGTTGTATTTCGATGGCATCTTCAGCTTTGAGTGCAAAGTCTCTGATTTTGCTTAGCAGATGTCGTCGGATTGGAGCACCACCCACAGCGTTTTTGTATTCCTTCTTCACAAAGCCTTCCATATAAGAAAGCTTCTGAAGCAGAGATTTCAATGGTTTTTCATCATCAGGAAGAAGAGACACTCTTTGGTTGGGTTGCAAAAATTCAAGCTTAATGGTAGCCATGAGAGAAGTCAATGCAACACAAGCCATCTCTCTCTGTATGTTTCTCTCTCTTAAGTCTGATAGATCTGCTTGATTTATAAGAGTGCGAGCAATTGCAATATGGGATGCTAGTTGATATATAAATTAAAAAGTCTTAAATTATATATTTATTCTAAATTATCTCTCACTCTTACACATGTTTTATGCCTTAACCGTACCCATCAATTATATATTTTAGAAAAAAATGTCAAATAGACTACTGAACTTTTTATACATTGTGCAATTGAACCATCGAATAGAAAAAGTGTGCAATTGAAGCATTAAAAATTCAAAAATTGTGTAAATAACATTTGTTGTACCTGCAGTTAAATGTTTCTGTACATGTAAACAAATTGAAGCCACATAACATGGTCATTATAGACACATAATATGATAACTACAGACACATTAACGGTTAACTGCAGGTAAAAAATATATTAACTACAGAAAAATAAGAAGATGTTTAATCTTTCAAAAAAAAGATGTTTAACATGTTATATGTTTGTAGTTAACATATTATGTACCTGCAGTTAACCATTTATGTGTTTGTAGTTATCGCGTTATGTGTATATATAATTAACATGTGATCGATGTGCCTTCAATTTATTTACAAATACATAAACGACTAATTGCAAATACAAAATGTGTCAATTGTATGTACCAAAGATGAAGATAATTTTTTGGCCAAAATACAGTAATGCAGAATGCAATGTACACCGTAATTCATGGTATAATTTTCGATATTTCTTGACTCTTTCCCCTATAATTCTGGGCTTCTAATAATAATACAAATTAAATATGGCCTAATTATTATTAAAATTGCAAAATTTTTTTTAAAATTACTTTCACTCATAATATGATTATATTTATATTAATTCAAGTTGTTTTATACCAATATAAAACATACAATAATATTTAATTTTTCTGATATATTAAATTAACTATTTAATATTGAATCGGCTCTATAAATTATAGGACGCATCATTATAAAAAAATGTCTCAATGAATTGGTACAAGTGCAAATGTCAACCCAAACTTCGAACTATAATTAATATTAGTAAATTACCCATGCGAATATGCGATGCAAGTATAAAATTTATTTATTATATATTTAGATAATAAAATTAAAAATAAAATTATAAATAATTCTAATATTTGAAAGTATACATTTATTTAATTTTAAATTATATGACTCTTTTGTCTTCAATTATCTTCGAAAAATAATATGTAATATGAATTATTTAATTATATTATTAGTAAAATAAATGTAGAAAAATGGAGAAATTATTTAATTGTAATTATTGTAAAAATAAATCCAAGAACCCAGGTTGACTTTTTTTAGAGTCAGGCGGGACAGAGTCCCAGTACATAAAACCTAAATGCCAAAAAGCCAATGCGGCAAGAGTATGTGCTACGACATTCTGTGATCTAGGAACTAATTTAACCACACAACTATGAAATAATAACATAAAAGTCCTGCTTGCCTGGATAGCATAACCTGCATGAGAGCGAATCGAACTCCCGTGCTGCAACTGTGATCGTAATTGCGAACAATCTGTGTAAATCTCCACCGACTCCAGCCCCTTATCCCGCAGCCATGGAAGGATCTGTTTACAAGCCTCTGCCTCCGCCATTAAAGGTGAATAGCAGTCCGGTAGCGGTCCAGCACACGCTGCTAAGAAGCCCCCTTGTGCCGTGAGTAGAACCGCCCCGTAGGACACCTTCCGCGTGGTTGCACAGTACCCTGCATCGAAGTAACACCTTGGCCACACCGACTGCACATGCTCTGAGATGTTGCTTGTGACGTTCGAACTCTCGGGTATAATGGAATTGCCGTAATGGACTGCCATCCATGCCTGGAGCGCAGCCTCTGCTGAGTATTTCACTCTCCTTGGCAGTGGTAGAAGACCATCCCAGACAGCCTGATTCCTTGCGCGCCACGTGTAATATAATGCCGCAACCGTGCGTGTAATGTCTCCTTCAGAAAAGGTATGCAAAATATTTGAGAACCACATGCTAAAAGACATTCCAACAGAAGGTGCAGTAGGTAAATTGAATTCACACCAAACTAGTTGGGAATAAGCGCACGAAACCAATGCATGTAAAACATTCTCATGATCTACACCACACTTAGGACATGTTGGGTCTACATCTACCCTCTTCATAAACAAGTTAGTGGTGACTGGTAGAGAGTCTGTTAAAGCTCTCCAGAGAAAGGTTTTCCATTTGGGAGGAACTTTAATTTTCCATAGGGAACTCCATTTATCAAATCCACCTTCGATCCATTGAATTCACCCATGACTGCCCTATAACCATACTTCACAGAATAACAGCCCCTTGGGTCATTATGCAAAAAACCACACATCCTCATAGTCTAGCGAGATTGGGACCCTGCTGATGCGCTGGACATCCACCGGGTTGAAAATATATTGAGAATGGAGAGGTCCCAGGTGCCATTGTCAGTATCAATTAAGCCAGACACATATGAACCACTGAGTTGTGCACGCATAGGTGTTTGAACAATTGGAGCTGGGTCATCAGGTAACCAAAGATGTCCCCAAATTAGAGTAGACTTCCCATCCCCAATTCTGCGTCTCACACCACTGCAAATTATGTCATGAGCAGCCATGATACTGCGCCAACAGAAGCTTGTAGAACTGCCAACAGTTGCTTCAATAAAAGAGGTTCTAGGATAATACCGTGCCTTATATATTTTAGCAACCAAAGAGTCAGGTATAGTTAGAAAATGCCAAGCCTGCTTTCCTAACATAGCCAAATTGAAAGGAGGTAGATCTTTAAAACCCAAGCCTCCAAACCTCTTGGGTATGCATAAACGGTCCTTTCCAATGAATCCTTCTCTCAGTTCCCGAGCCCCACCAGAAACGGTTCATAACTCTCTCAATAGATTGGCATACTGACTCAGGTAGCAAAAAGACACTCATTGAGAAAGTAGTCATTGCTTGGGCCACACTTTTCAATAGGATCTCCTTACCAGCCTGTGAGAGGAGCTTCTTGTTCCATGACCCAATCCGCTGAATAATCTTGTCTTGAATATATGCAAAGGCCGCCTTCCGGTTCCTGCCCACAAAAGCCGGCAATCCCAGATATTTTCCGAAATTAGGGGCTTGAACAACTCCCAATACTACTTCCACCTCCTCCCTATGCGCAGCTTGTGTGTTTCTACTAAAGCAAACACTTGATTTGTGATAATTTACTGCCTGGCCAGACATACTTTCATATAAGTCCAAACAATGTTTTACCACACCAGCCTCACCCAGGTTGACCTTAATTACCATAATAATTATTAGACAATTATTATTAGGCAATTATACTTTTATACCTTAAGTATATTCCTTTTTACCATATTGCCTTTAATTTTTTTTTTTATTTCTCCTCCTCCATATACATATGAATTAATTGTAATTATTATAAAAATAAATTCAACGACCCATATATAATTATAAATATACTAATATCTATTTAATTATTAACTTAATTAACATAATAATTATTACTTAATTATACTAATATATGTTCAATTAATTTCTTAACAACCATAATGATTAGTAGGTAATTATACTAATACTATGCAATTATATTTTTATATTAAGTATAAAAATATATAAAGAAAGATTACCATAAAATTACCACAGTAATTACACTAAAGAATAAAAATGATAATTTATTTTGTTTCCATAGTATTATACCTTAAGTATCCATGCACTTCTGTTATTATATATACATACATACATACATATATATAGATTAAAAATATGGCCTACATAATTTTTTTAAAGGTAACCTACTTAATTAAAAAGTTCGTTGATAATTTCGTCTTGAAATGATAAATCAAACCACCTAACAACTCCAATGTTTTTTTGTTTTTGGTATTACCATGAATATGGAGAGCTAAATTATGTCTTATTTCCTTAAATTATTTATTTATGTTGTGGATGATAGGCTTGGAGTGGTAAGTTATTAAGCATAATTTTTCAACATTGTTCATTGTATGTAAATGTTTATTAAGTACAAAAAATAAAAATAAAAAAAAAATAATAATAATACATAAATAAATAAATAAATAATATAAGTGAACAATTTTATTGTTACATTCGATGGTAAAAATATTTTATCCATTAACTAAAAGCAAACATCCCCATATAATACTTACATAGTTACATGCACAACATCAAAACTTATTGAATTGAATTTCCCACTTATTGGAAAAGTTCAAATACACTAGGGTTTGCTTGGAAATCTATAAAATATTTTTTGGAAAATAATTTCAAGAAAATAATTCATTTTTTTGAAAAATATTTTAATTTTCTAGTACTACATATTTGGCTGAAGGTTAGAAAAATGTTTTTTTTTTTTAATAAATTGGCCAGAAGTTAAGAAATTGTATATTTTGTTTGGTTCATTTTCTTAAAAATTAATATATTATTTGTACTGTTATAATATTAATATTAATATTAATAATAGTAAATGGTGGTGTTGGTGGTGGTGATGCGGGTTGGTGGTTGTGTGGTGGTAATCAAGGCCGATTTTTGGATTGTTGTGGCCCCGTTTTTATAAATAAATGAGGCCCTACCAAAAGTATAAGCGCAATCTTTAATGGTGAATGGTATTGGTGGTGAATGGTACAAGTTTCAAGTTATTTCTGTAGATTCAGGGCTTGAGACATCATATGTGTCGTTGAGGAAACAAAGTCATTTTGTCATGCTCAATTAATTAGGTCATAATTTTTAGGAGAGAGAAGTGATTTGGGATAAACTGATTAGTTTTAAGATTAATTGTAGATTTTTTTTTTAAAAAAAAAAATTCTTAAGTTGCAATTCCCCAAGGTCAAAAATTAATATTGGACCCTCTAAAAATTGACCCTGTGTTGTTGCCCATCTTGCATGCCCTAAAATTCGGTCATGGTGATAATAGTAATTCGGAAACTAGCTTGAAGAGATATATATTAGAGAGAGATGTGAAAATAAAGAATTCAAAAAATATCTTCCGACTAAACTCTAGGAAGACATTTTTGACGAAATTAAACATTTTTCCATTGACTAGAATGACTATTTTCCTGTAACTCTATTTTCTTTGAATATCCAAACACAAAAAATTAAGAAAATAATTTTTTGGAGTTATTTTTCGAGTTTTCAAAGAGACCATGAGTGAAAATTTAACATTTAATCTCAATGCTTCTGTTTGCAAAATAATTTATAATTAATTGGACACCTAAACCACGAAGAAACTGAACAGTCATTTTAGAGTAACAAAATTTGATATTTAGACTATAACTATTTTATAATAATATATACGTACACATATATAAATATATTAGCCTAATTTGTAATAATGCATTAGCAACTTTTGGCTTTGCTAATTTATACTGCACTTTTTCAATTGTTATACCATCGACCAAATGTTCATATTGCATTGTGAATTCTGATCCAAAAATTATGGGTTTGTAGTTAACAGATTTTATACTTGCAGTTAACCGTTTCTGTACCTATAAACAACTTGAAGGCACATAACATGGTAATTATAGACACATAACATGATAACTACAAACACATGAACGGTTAACTGTTTGAAGAAAATATATTAACTGCAGAAAAATAAAATGCTACATCCCGCATTTCTGGACTCTTTCCCTCTATAATTCTGGGCTTGTAATAATAATACAAATATGGCCTACTTATTATTAAAATTGCAAAAAAAATAAAAAAATTACTTACACTCATAATATGTTTATATTTATATTAATGCAGGTGGTTTTATAGCAATATAAAATATACAATAATTATATATTTTTTTGTTATATTAAATTAACTATTTAATATTTAATCGGCACTGCAAATTATAGAATGCATCATTATTACTCATCACGTCATGTTTGAATTGTTCTCTTCTCTAAAAAAAAATTGCCTCAATCAATTGGTAGATGTGCAAATGTCAACCCAAACTTGGTCTATAATTAATATTAAAAAATATGCAATACTTATTAGTATTATTATTATTATTATTTTTTTTTTTTGAAGGTAACCTACTTATTTTTAAAAAGTTGGTTGATAATTTCAATGGCTTTTCATCATCATGAAGAAGAAGAGACACTCTGTGGTTGAGTTGCAAAAATTTGAGCTCAATTATACCCATCAAAGAAGTCAATGCAACACAACCCATCTCTCTCTCTGTATGTTCCAATTGGTAGATCTGCTTGTTTTAGAGTAATTAAGTAGGTAGGTAGAAGTGCGCGCAATTGCAATTGGTAGATCTGCTTTATATATATATATATATATATATATATATATAGTGGAGACTAGCTAATTAATTACGGAGTAATATATTACTCTTTCTTTTTTTTTTTTTTTTTTTTTTTTTTTTTTTTTTTTTTTGTTTTTGGTGAAAATATATTACTCTTTCTTTGTTTACTAGTTAGAAGCACATGCACATGCAATATTTTCACCATTTGAAAGTTTTTAGTGTGAAATTATGAAACTAACAGTGTTTCAGAGCATTCAGAGCATAAACATATATGGAAAGCTAAGATTGGAAAATTGAGATTGATTTGTGTTTATCTCTGATATTGGGTGTGAGATGGGAAAATGGGTGAACCAATGTGATTTTGGAGTTTATATTCAATCAATATTGAGTACTCTTTGGCCAGGTTATAAAACATAATTTTATTTATCCAACTGAGAAAATACAAGAATTCCTGAGGCAATGGTGAAGCACCCCAAACATAACTAAAGTATTCACTTCTCTAGAATTTTCTAGGTACTATTTGACTAAATTTTACTCTGTAGCTTGAAAATTTACCATTTATCTCATTAAAACCAACAATTTCAGTGGATGCAACATATTTAAACATCAAAAGAAGCAATGCATAAGAGTATGTATTTTCTCTACTGGTAATAGATCACTTGTATAACATAAACTGGTAGAGGACTAGAAATCAAAAATTTCAGTTGGTCCAAGCATATAATCTATTCTAATTGTAAGATATATATATATATATATATATATATATATATATTTTGAAAACAATTGTAAGATATATTAAATATAATATATCTAAATATATATTTGAGAAGATAAAGAGAGAGAGAAATAACAATATTTATTTTACTTCAAACTCTTACAACTTGATATTCAACGCTACAAATGCCATGATATTTATATAATTATAGGTAAAGAAAAAAACTAACACTAAAGCACTAACACTCATTACCCCACTAACTTTAATTTATTTAACAACCCATTAATCCACTAACTTAATTCCACTAATTAAAAAATAACAAACCACTAACTTGCAGTTTAATATTATAATAATATTATTATTATATGCTTATAACATTGCCTCCTTTAAACCAAGTTGGATATATTGGTCATCCCGACCAAAATCTTTCTTCAATTTAAGAAATGTCTCCGTCTTCAACGGCTTTGTAAAAATATCTGCAACTTGACATTCACTTGAACAATACTCAATGTTGTTGATTTATTTTTCAACAACCAACTCTCTGATTGTGTGATACTTGTTATCAATGTGTTTGTTGCGACCATGAAAGATAGGATTCTTGGACAACGAAATTGTAAACTTGTTGTCAGAGAAAATAGTTGTAGGTGTTTCTTGCTTGTGTTGTAAAAACTTCAAAATTCTCCTTAGCCAAACTGCTTGAGCAGTAGCACAATTTGCTAATGCAATATATTCTGCTTCTACAGTTGAAAGTGCTACAATCTGTTGTTTCTTTGACAACCAATCAAGAAAATATGGCTGAACCAAGATAGAAGGCATATCCTGATGTGCTTTTTCTGATCTCAACATCTTTAGCCCAATCACTGTCTGTATATCTAACAAGTTTCACAACTTTATTAGTAGAGTAAAAAATTTCATCATTACTTGTATCTTTGACTTATCTCAGAATTCGCTTTGCAGTAGCCCAATGTGATTCCTTTGGGTTCTCCATAAATCTGCTAGGTATTCCAACTCCAAAAGAAATATTTGGCCTTGTTGCCACCAGATACCTCATACTCCCAATTAAGTTTATATAAGTTGTAGCATTCGCATTAATTCTTACCACACTCATCTTTGAACACTTTTAACTTTTCAGCTACTGGAGTTGAAACTGGTTTGGAGTTTTCCATTTTGAACTTTTCTAAAATATCAGCAGCATATTTCTTTTGTGAAATAATAAAGATTCCACCATCCATCTAAACAACCTCAAGACCAAGAAAATAACACATAATAAGGGCCATATCAGTCATTTCAAATCTCTTAATGAGTGTCTACCTGAATTCTGAGATTAGTTTCAAGTTATTTCCAATAAAAAAACAAATCATCGACATATAGACATATTATAATAATATCACCAGAATCCGTGCATTTGACATACAAAGTATGCTCATGAGAACATCTTATAAAACCACTTTCAACGAAATAAGACTCAATGCAACCATACCATGCCCTAATAGGCGCCTACTTTAAGCCATATAAGGCTTTTCTCAACCTGTACACTTTATGTTCCTCCCCTTTCTTCACAAACCATGCAAGTTGCTCAACACATATTTTTTCTTCAAGAAAACTATTCAAAAAATCCGACTTGACATCTATTTGATGCAATTTCCAATCATTTTGAGCAGCAAGAGAAACAATCATTCTAACTATGTCAAGTCTTACCGGAGCAAAAACATAAAGATAATCAATCCCTAGTTTCTACTTGTAACCCGTTGCTATCTATCGTGCCTTAAAACGGTCAATTTCTCCATTTGACTTGTATTTCGTTCTGTAAACCCACTTTACTCCAATTGGCTTCTTTCCAGGAGATAATTCTGTTAACTCCCAAGTACCATTTTTTTCAATGGCACAAATCTCGTCATCCATCGCCTTAAGCCAATGAATTTTTGTAGTAGCTGTTAATAAAAAGACTTTTATCATAAGAAACATTCATAAGGATTTGTGAAACTCCCTAGTTGTTATAAGTTTCATGACAATCAGATATTCTACTTAAAGTTCAAGAGATAGTTCAGTCTAAGTGATTCAAGTCCAATTGAATTAAGTATAGGTCGAGTATGTACTAGTTATTAGATAGATCAACATATGGTTCAGAAGACTCGAAGACTTAACACTGAACTAAGGCTTACACTAGTTAAGTCAAGATAGTTCAGAATGGTTATTTCGTTACAACTGAACCAAGATTCCAGCAGCTACAAATACATAGATCATCTCCAAGAAGTGGTTGTTGAGATTACATAGATTCTTTCACAGAGCATCACTCTGATTAAGTTGAGATTACATAGATTCTTTCACATAGCATCACTCTGATTAAGCTGAAAAGATATCTTGACAAAGCTTACCTTGATTCAAGATCGAAATTCTCGTTGTGAGATAAGGGGCATGAACTCACTCTGGTAAAACACGACGTGCAACTGTTGAGGGGGAACCTCGACACAAGGAGATTAGGAGATCGCATTCTTGACAACTTTTCAAGGTAGGACTCGAAGGATGAAGATTCGTTGAAGATCCAAGAGTTCTCCGTGTGAATTCAATTGTATTGTGGGTACACTTCTTTAACATTGATTCAATGAAGAGTTGAGCAACCAGAGTGAAGTCCCCCAGACGCAGGAACGTTGTTTCCGAACTGGGTTACCAAATTGCCTGTGTCTTTACTATTTCTTACGCATTCTACATTTCTGGTAATTAGGTCGTTGAACTACAAACTGAACCAGCTTGGTCATAGTTCTTAGAGTTACTCGGTCGATTAAATTGTTAGTGTGATTTTGTTGAATTTAGCAATTAAGTTCAAACATCAAGATCACGACTATATACGCTAAGCAAGTGGTCTTAGGCATTAATTTCACTTGGTATCAGAGCATGTTACAAGACCTCTCTCTTGATTAATCGATCATTGTGTGTTTAACCCTGTTCTTGCATCTCTGCTTTAGTATATACTATTACCATCTGCAAAATCTGTTTCTTGGAGTTTTTCTTGTCTCAAGATAATGGAAGGTCAAGTGCGTCCGCCCCAATTGGTCGGAACAAGTTATGGCTACTGGAAAGCCAGAACAATAATTTATCTACAAGCTCAAGGAGTGAATGTCTGGAAGTCTGTCACCCATGGATGGACTCATCCTACGAGAACTCAAGAAAACAAGATCGACTGTGATTCTTGCACCAATCGATCAATGTACTACAGCCAAAATCGTAGACAGCGATAACAACAAGGCACTGAATACCATTACCAGAACGCTTAATGAAGGCCAATTTGGATTAATCGTTGGGTGTAACTCGGCAAAGGAGGCTTGGGAAATATTGGAGAAACTCTATGAAGACGACTCTTCAGTCAAACAGACCAAAATGCAACAAGTCCACAATAGATTTGAAGAATTACGCATGAAAGATGATGAAACGATTGTTGAATTCAACGCAAGAGTACATGAATTGAAGAACGAAGCCGATGTACTAGGTGAACCATTCTCTTCTGACAAATTAGTTAGGAAACTATTGCGTTCTCTCCCTGTACGATTCAGGATGAAAGTGCCTGCCATTCAAGAGAGAGTTGGATGGGAGAAAGAAGTCTGTTGCTGAATTGATGAGCAATCTGAGGACATATGAGATGGACATACTCTCTCAAGAAAGCAGCAACAAGAATGACAAAAATGTTGCATTCTTCGCAGAAGGTGGTGAATCGGAAGATGAAAATGAAGATTTGGATGACGTAGCAATCTCTATGATCACTAGAAATTTCTCCAAGATTCTTAAGCATATTAGTCAAAGAAACAGAGGAGGAAAGTCTCAGATGAATCGATCAAACCATTCCTCGGCATCGACTTCAAGATCCAATGGAAAGACGACGAACCCTAACCCATCAAGAAATTCGGGTCAATCAGGTTAAACTGGGAATCAATCTCGAACAAAACAATAGCAACCATATGAAAATAAGAACAGAAACAAAGGTATACAGTGTCGAGAATGCGAAGGATTTGGTCATATCCAGGCCGAATGTGAAACCTATCTCAAAAGAAAGAAATCCATGAAGGCTTCAACCTAGAGCGATGAAGAATGTACTGAGAAAACTCAGGAAGATGATGAGGAAATCTTTGGAAATTTTGTCGCATTCACTGTTGCACTTACTGAACCACAGTCTGAACTGGAGAATGACTCCGATCATGATGATGTAGACAAGCTGATTGCTGACCGTTGAGGATCTTGAAAAATCATATGTCCAACTGTACAAGAAATGAGAAATTCCATTGAAATCACATAGCACAGCTACTGCCAAGAACGGAGTTCTTGAGAAAAATGTTGAAATTAAGGAAACAAGTGGCTGACAAAGAAGCTGAACTAGCAACATCTAGTTCCAAAGTAGTGCAGTTGACCACTGAGCTGGATTCACTCAAGAAACAGATCCAAATGATGAGCACAACTTCAACCTTGAATCAAATACTGGACGCTGGAAGATCTCCCAATATACGTCAAGTTAGTGATCCATGTGATAAGAAATAATGGTATTTGGTTGAAGTTCAGAAAAATATTTTTTTTTTATTTAGCTGAAAGTTAAGAAATTACATTTTTTTGGTTCATTTTCTAAAAATAAATATATTATTTGTTATGATAATAATAATAATAATAATAATAATAATAATAATAGTAAATGGTGGTGTTCATGGTGTGCTACATTTGTTCGTGGTTGTGTGATGGTAATGGAAATATGAAAACTAGCTTGAAGAGAGATTAGATAGAGACGTGAAAATAAAGAATTCCAAAAATGTTTTCCGACTTAAAATCTAGGAAAATATTTTTCGTCAAATTAAACATTTTTCCATTATATTGACTAGAATGCATATTTTTGGTTGACTCTATTTTCTTTGAAAATCCAAACACAAAAAATTTGGGAAAATAATTTTTGGGAGTTAGGCTATGTTTGGCAAACCTAGCTGAAAAGGTAGCTGAAAGTTGAAAAGCTATAAGCTCGAAACTGAAATCTGAAGAGCTTTTAAGCTAGCTGTTATGCTTAAAAGTGTTTGGTAAAATTAGCTTTTTAATAAGTTGATAAATGTAAAAAGACTAAAAAAGACATCTTCATAACGCTTAAATATGATTGTTTACATATTAAAATATAAAATAATGAAACCAATATATTTTAATAAAATATAAAGTAAGAAGATATATTTGAAAATATTTAAAGTAAAACAAAATATTTATAGTTCATAAAATTAGTTTATACAAAAATTAATGTTCAAACACACAAATGTCAAATTGAAATTACAACCAAACATATTGAAGAGAAAATGCAAAAAGAATTTTAATTGGAAGGGGTAAAAGATGTCATTTATTTAAAATAATAAAGATAAAAATGGAAAAAAGTTTAAAAGCTACTAGCTTATATTTGAAAAGCTACTTGAAGTAGCTTTTCAAAATAAACTCTTATTTTAAGCTATTAGCTTATTTTGAGAACATTACCAAACAGAGCTTTTATAGTTTATTAGTATTTTTAAATAAGCTATAAGCTCCTAAATAAGTTCTGCCAAACAGAGCTTTTATTTTCGGAGTTTTCAAATCGACCATGAGTAGAAATTTAACATTTAATCTTAGGGGGTGTATTCAATCATGACTTTTGTAGATTTTTAAAAACTTTTAAAATGATAGATTTTAATAAACTTTTATTGAC
The DNA here is from genome assembly GCF_003576645.1 of Ipomoea triloba. Taxonomy (NCBI): domain Eukaryota; kingdom Viridiplantae; phylum Streptophyta; class Magnoliopsida; order Solanales; family Convolvulaceae; genus Ipomoea; species Ipomoea triloba. The sequence goes on from NC_044928.1 coordinate 2,767,989, forward strand.
TTTCATAGAGTCGTTCTAGACTTTTTAAAACTTTGTAAAACTCTATAAAAGTCTGTATAAAAAACTTGCATAAACTTTTATCAACTTTTTTATTTTAAAAAGTCTACAAAAGGCATTAAAATTCTAAATTGAATACATCCTTACAAACTTTCACAAGCAATTCATAACAATATTAAACACTAAGATAGTTATAGAATTGTTCAAATAAAATATTTAAAAATATAATTACTTTTTCTTGAGAAATTAATATTTTAAAAAAATAAATTACAAGTTGCATAAAATACAAAAAATTAATAATATATATATAAATTATATTTGATATACTGCTAGGTATCAAGCAAAGAGCTATTATTTGCAATAATAATATGGGACTGCTAACAACAACAAGGTGCTTCTCTTTGTAGCTTCAAATTGCTATTGCGAACAATAGTTCACTATTCGTAATAACATGTTGTTAAAAAGAAAAAAGAAAAAATATATTATGAATAAACATATGAATATTATGAAACATATAGTAAAAGTTGACGGTAATAGATAAAAAAATTTACTCTGTTCATGTATTTAGGAGAAAATGTTTAGAAGTTAGGGATAAAAAGTTTATAGAAAAAAAATCAAAATATACAAGCAACAATGAAGTAAAAATAATATTATTTTAAATTTTTAGAGGAAGATTGTAAAGTTTATGAGAGAAAAAAATTGGTAGAGTTTAGGTATGTAGAAAATATAGGATAATGAAGAAAAAATAATTTATTGAATTTAGGTATAAGGTTTATAAAGTTTAAAATTTTAAATAAGGAGAAAACAATAGATTTTAAATATAGAAAGAGAGAAAAAAAAAACCTTCTCAAAGAAAATTTTGAAATCTTGGGGTTGGGGGTTGGATTTCAAGTATTTATATTTGAGAAAGAAAAGTATATAAAAGTCTACCGAAGTTCTAAAATTAAAAAGTCCTTACAAATTCATAACTTTTTGAATACCACATGGCTTTTAAAGATTCTTTAAAAGTTTTAATTGAATACCACATGACTTTTAAAAACTCTTTAAAAATCTTGATTGAATACCGCATGACTTTTAAATACTCTCTAAAAGTTTGAATTGAATACCTCCAAACTTTTAAAGTTCATAAAAGTCTTTAAAATTCTATGAAAGTCATGATTGAATACACCCCCTTAATACTTCTGTTTGTCAAACAATTTAGAATTAATTGGACACCTAACCACGGAATTGAATAGTCACAAAATTTTATTTAGGTCTTCACATTGAATACTTGAATGATGGAATTTTTCTCCATCAAAAAAATTATGTGCAGAAGGCATTAAAAAGGTTTTACATGGATAAAGCTCACCCATTAAGTTCTCCTATAGTCGTGAGGTCTTTGGACAAAAAGAAAGGCATTTTTAGACTCCTGGACTAGCTCCCGTGCCTCCCGAAACGAACATGGGTGAACCCTGGACCGTTAAACGGACTGAGAGAAAGACCCTTTAAAATAAATAGATTAATAGAACTAAAATGTTCAAACTCAAAAAATCTCAAATATCCGAAGTTCCAAACATAAATACATAATCACAAAATAGTTCCAATCTCTTGCTATCTGTTGAAGGTTCTCTGCCATTTCAGTGAACGAAGGATCTCTTGCTATCACTTCCCAGTCTTTAATGCTCGGGTCCTACATTAATAACCATGTCAAGAACTGAACAACAAAGTAGTTTAAGTAAAGGAATTGAGTCCTTTTAATTTTGGACAAAAAGTAGGAGAAAATAACTTGAAATGGATTGAGGGACTACAAATTAACAAAACTGGAGAATATGTGTTACTGACAAATTAAACCTAATGAAAACTTAATTTTATATTTTAATGTTAAAGGAATATGGAAGGAGATTTGAAGAAACTCTGGATTCTGGTATTTGTTACAGAAATCAGTTAAGCAATGGATCTGTATTTTCTTACTGGAAAATTCATGAGTGTTTTCAAATTAGCAAGATCATATGCTCTAGCAGCAGCCTCCTCATCATCATATGCTCTGAAACATGCAATCCAACGAGGCATTTGAGCTCCAAGTTAGACTTTATATCATCATGTAAAAACAATAACAATAAAATGAAGTATTAGAGGCAGAGAAAAACCTTGTTTTCCCTTCTTATTTTGATTTTGATTCAAGGTGCTTTTATCCCAAAGATGAGCTTCATAACGACCAGTCCATCATACCATTTTTCGCTGCCAAGAATTCCAAGATACAGGTCAAATATGAATACTAAACGTGCAAATAAGTCTGTAACCAGCTTAGTTGGTGCGAGGACTCTTGTCATTTAAGAGAGGTCTAAATTCCAAACCTCTCCTCTTGTAGGGAGAAACCAATTTGGTCAACACTTTGTTCTCTAATTGGGTCAGCTTGGTGCCAACATGGATTAGTCTAAGTATGGTAAAGGTGCCTCTTACTACTAGGACCTCTCAAGACAAACAAGTGTACGTGTTTATATTAAATTAAGCCTCACCAGTTATTTTTTTTCGAACCAGGCCTCTTTTTCATCATCATACTGTGAAACATGAAACCAGGTGAGAATTGAAAAAGAAATATATATTAAACAGATTTTGCAAAGAAAATAAACAAAAGATTGAGAGAGAAACAGATGGAACTAACATACCCAAACATCCTTGCCGTCAATAACAAGGTGGTCAGCTACCCAAAATCGGTGTCCCGTCTCTTTTTTAAACCTCTTCGCAGAAGTGACAAACCTCTTCGCAGAAATGACAGCAGAAGGAGAACATTGCTCCAACTTAATTGGCCGCATAAAGTGTTCTTTTTCACTTACAAGAGGGATCTCTTCTAGAGAATAACAACGTTTTAAGACTATGTAATCGAGCCTTGGGAAAGGATTACTAATATTGGCCACCCATCGCTCAAGACTTCTGGCTTCAACCATCAACTCTTCTAATTCAGGGAATTCTCCTTCAACCACTTCCCACACTCTGCCATAGAAAGCATTCTCTAGTTTCAGCACCTTAAGGTTCGGTAACTGCCCAATTACCCTTAAAACCTTCACTGGAAAATTAGTCCCACTCAACCTCAACTTCTTCAATTTTGCAGGAAAGCCAAGCCGCTCTAAAAGGGTAATACAACCAACTGGAACCATAACCGTTAGAGCCTCCAACCATAATAAATTCCCAAAATTCTCCAGAATGATGATACGATTTCTGCAACCAGGCACTAAGGCGTCTTTATACACAACTTTCAATTTTCTTATGCATGGAAACCTGTTATAATACACTTCTTCTTTCCTGAAATGAATTGGCATTGCACAAACTAATGTTTGCAAATGCTCTTTAACCATGTTTGGAGGATCTATCATATACATATCCCCAAGTTTGAGGTGCCTTAAATGTTGAGGTTCCCAAATTTTGGATGTCAAATGAAGAGTACGTGCTCCAAATGTTGATTCATCAATGCCAGAAACAGTAAGTGTTTGCAAATTTGAATTACTTGATACTACATCATCCAAACTCTCAAACCACTGTGGTATGGAAAGATATCTTAAAAAAACTAAATTCCTTAAGGGCAATAATGACACTCTTTTGAGTATTAGAGATTCACTCAAATTTAAAATTCTTAAATGTTTAAAAAGTATAAACCTTTCAAAACCTCCCTGAAAGATGAAAAGTGAGCGAGGGATATTTGAACTAAACAACACATGATAGTCCAAACTATGTGAGCGTAAACTTAACCACCGACATGAATTTGCGAGTATGTCTGATGACCATCCAATACATTGTTGAGTATTTGCTGCACATAAAAGACCTTCTTTTTGTGTTTCTCTGACACAAAAGCTATGCATGTCAATGTGTATCTCACAAGTCTTTGGTATGAAACCATACTGATAGGTTGTTCTGACTAGTCCTGTACTTGTAAGAGCCATTAAATACATGTAACCTATATCTTCTAATGGCATATTCTTCATTGGCTTCACAAATCCCTCAGCAACCCATAACTTAATAAGCCTTTTCGCATTGATTTCACTATGTTTTGGAAATACCACAAAATAGAAAAAACAAACTTTTAAATGTTGTGGCAAACGATTGTAAATGTTGGTAAGCTTACTTGAGTGCTGTGTATCTCTATGCAGAATTCCCAATGACAATAACTCTTTCTCGATCTTCTTCCATTCCTTCAATGTGAAGTTGCATTTAGATAGACGGTCTGCAACTGTAACAATTGAGCGCGGCAATCCTTTGCATTCTTCAACAAGATTCTTTGCAATTTCTTCAAATTTAGGTGTCATATGCTGTTTAAGAGAAAATCTGTGGGAAAATAGAACCCAACTCTCACTGTCATCTAGGTAAGGCAGGTACTGGACGGTATTCCCATTTTTGATAGCCACATTCTTGAAAAGAGTAGTTAGCAATATCCGACTTCCATTTGAGTCAACGGGAAAACATTGTTGGATATCATCCCAAAGCAGAGTGTTAGGGACATCATCCAAAACAATGAAATATCTTTTGCATTTCTTCAAGTGATTGTGCAGTTGATCTTTTAGTTGAGAAACAGTGCTTCCCTGCAGCATCATGTCATTGAGGGGGAGGGGGGGTGGCCTCATTGATTGAAGAAGGTTGCACAGTAGCTGTTGCACATTCCCATTGTATCTTTGCCCAATAGTAACCCAAGCTCGAATGTCGAAATGTGATACAACCGCAATGTCTGTATACACTTTTTTACAAAAAGCAGTCTTTCCAATGCCTGGGACTCCAACAATTGTGAATACACTTCGTTTTAGAGAAGACGTATCAAGGAGATCATCCATTGTCCATGAAAACTCAGTGTCGCGACCAACCATTATTATATCCTCATCCTCCTCAATGTTGTGAGGGTGCGAATTGGAAGAAGCTGCAGCTTCTGACCAACCAATCAACGGAAGGTTGATAAGCTTCAGCAACTCTTCTGCCTCCTTTGCTACTTCTTGCAAGCTGAGATGAGCTTTTTGTTGAAGTTGAAGGATGCTTGTGAGTTGTATTTCGATGGCATCTTCAGCTTTGAGTGCAAAGTCTCTGATTTTGTTTAGCAGATGTCGTCGGATTGGAGTACCACCCACAGCGTTTTTGTATTCCTTCTTCACAAACCCTTCCATATAAGAAAGCTTCTGAACCAGAGATTTCAATGGTTTTTCATCATCAGGAAGAAGAGACACTCTGTGGTTGGGATGCAAAAATTCAAGCTCAATGGTAGCCATCAGAGAAGTCAATGCAACACAAGCCATCTCTCTCTCTCTCTGTATGTTTAATTTTCCTCTCTCTCACTCTTTGTATTTTTTAGAAGTAAGATTAGAATGTAATAGTGCATTCGCAACTTTTGGCTTTGCTTATTTATACTGCATTTCTTCACTCTACTTATTATTAAAATTCAAAAAAAAAAAATTATTTCTGACCAACCAATCTCTCTCTCTCTCTGTATGTTTCTCTCTCGATCGAATCTTTCTCTGACGTCTGATCTATAAAAACAAATTATAAATTTATTCTAAAATTATCTCACTCTTGCACATGTATGTTTTATGGCAAGGTTAACCGTACCCATCAATTGCAATATTACTCTTTCGTTGTTTACTTGTTAGGAGCACATCCACATGCACATGCACCATAAGAAAATGTTCAATCATAGGTGCTCGAGGAAGCACATGTACATGCACATGCGATACAGAATACAAAAAATGTCCAATAAACAAAAATTGAATTGAAGGAGGTGAAATTATATATAGGGAAAAGTGGCGAGTTTGGTCCCTGAGTTATAATGGTAGTGACGACTCAGTTCTTGATCGATTTATCACCGTATCCATTTTTAGTCCCTCAATTATGAGGAAAGTGGCGCATTTGGTTTCTGACGGTTAAAACTGACGGAAAAATTAAAAAATATTCAAAATTTAAGGGGTAAAGTAGGAAATTCACATTCTATTCACTTTCTTATATTGAAACCACTAATTTTGCAACATTATTTTGAACTTCCTAGCATTCTATTTCAAGATTCTTTAATTCCAAAAGCAATTCAATAACCCCATATGACTTTTTTTAGCGTGGTTGCAGTAGGCGCAAGACGCTAGTCGGGTGGTAGACTAGCGCCTAGGAGGCGACCTATAAAAACAAAAGCATAATGCATGTGTGTGGTGTATGTCATATATTATATTATATATAATATATATATCTCTTACTTCTCTTATTTATATAAATAAATAAATTTAAATATATATAAATATAATTAAAAAATTAACAAGGCCGACTTGCTCGAGTTAACATACTCGGCTAACTCTGCCGTGTTGGGTGAGTTAACTCGGCCAAATTTGGCCGAGTTAGGCAATAGGCGGCTGCCTAGGCGGACGCCTAGGGAGCAATTCACCCCGGTGTAGGAGCGCCTAGCGCCTAGATGGTGCCTAGGAACAGTGCTTAATAGGGAGCGGCGGGGGAGTTTTGCAACAGTGCTTTTTAGGAACATGAGTCTCGTATAAGGAACCTAGGACTCAGTACAAACAAGAGAGCACTTGATCATTGTCTTCAAGCATGTAAAAACACCATCTTAAAAGTTTTTTATTTCCCTTACTAAACATCAAGGGTAATGAAACAATAACTTTTGAAATACAAGAAAATGTCAAATTTCTCAAGTTATATTTATAACAAATTCACCAAGGGAGTAACTTGAAAGTTTTAGTATGTAAAATTCTTTCGTAAGCTCTGCAGTAACTTAATCAAGAATAGGTAGTATATCCTGACAATATATGAAAATTATATTATATATATATATATCCATCACCTCCTATGTCTTCTTAAAACCCCAGAGTAATGAATGGGGAACCTAAGACTCAGTTAAGAAAATTTTAAAAACTTTTGTAATTTCTAAAAACAATTATTGAATAAACTACTGCATATAAAAGAATTTTTATATATGGGAGAACAACTTGGTGTCACTAGACTACAAGGTCTTTGACAAGTAAATATATTATTAGTTAAAAGCAGTTAAAGATTGAATTCACTTAATTAGCATACATGGAAGAGAGCTAGCACTGCACGCATCTCCATCATATCTGATATCCCTAGACAGGTTCCATTCCATCTGCACATGCATAGTTAATTGATGTTCCATCATATCCCTAGACAGGTTTCGTTTATAATACTCTTAAATTATAAAATTATTTACCTTGCACATATCAAACATTGTCGTAGATCGGGTGTTAATTGATCTATAAATTTCTTAAATTATAAATTTATTTACCTCTAACAAATCAAATATTGTCGTATATCTATCGAGTACTATGTGATATATAAAATTCTTAAATTATAAATTTATTCTAAAATAATCTCACTCTTGCACATGTTTTATGTCTTACCCATCAATTATGTATTTTAATATAATGTGGAGACTAGCTAATTAATATATTAGTCTTTCTTTGTTTACTAGTTAGATGCACATGCACATGAGGAAGCACATGTACATGCACATGCGATACAGAATACAAAAATGTCCAATAATAGGTCCTTTCTTCTCTGCATTGGATTCTTCCCCTTTTCACGGAAGTTGACTCGCAAATTAGCAAATTATTATTATTATTTTTCTAAAGTTATGTCTCAATCCATTGCCTACTTATTATTACAACTATTTTTTAAACAAAATTATAACACTCATTACTCATACAGAGTAATATAATTTATATTTATAATGCAATGGTGATATATGAAACAAAATTTTATACATATATATATATATATATATATATATATATATATATACATACATACATACATACATACATACATACATACATACATAGTGGTAGAGTCACAATGGGGGGCGGGGGGCAGTTGCCCTCACTCACCCCACCCCACTCCATATATAGCCCTGGTATGTATATAAATAAATAAATAAATAAATAAATAAATATATATATATATATATATATATATATATAGTGATTATTAAGTTGAGTTGGTTGGTGTATGTTTTTACTCAAGAACGGGCGAGGGTTCAAATCCTGAGGGTTGCACGTGTTCATTCTTTAGCTTTATATATAAAGTTTTGATGTGTTTTATTTTTGGTCTATATCTATTACAATAGAATGCAGCAAAAAGAGTCAATACCGCATCCACTGAGACTCGAACTTACAACCTCCATATAAGGGGGTAACTTGGTGTTACCTCTTTTATGTTTCTCCCCCACTGGAACATTTTTCTTGCTGCGCCTATATATATATACACATATATATATTGGATGATGAATGCAAGTTAAAGACTATAGTTCTACTTAATTTTAATTAACAAATTACCAAACCATTAATTAATGTTAATTTCGAATGAACAAAAAATAATAAAAGTAAGAAAGTAGAACCAGACACACAACAATTGATTACGCAGTTCGGAGCTAAACTCCTACGTCTGTGGGCAGCTCATGTCAGCCCAACTCCACTAGATTCTGCTAATAGGTGATTACAGCCTCTATATATATACATCAGCTTCCTACATTATAGCCTAAACCTAAACAAATCAATTATAAATAAGTAAATATAATATTTACATAAACAAATCAATTATAAATAAGTAAATATAATATTTACATAATCTGACAAATTTGATAGCAGATTTCTCTCCCAAGATTGCTCACGCCAACAATAATCTCCTCTTGTGCTAGTGTTTCATTGAGTTCTTCCCTCAACCTTTTCTCTAACCTGATGAGATTCCGGGTCGCCTGTTGGGTAAGGTAGTTTTGTACCCCTTTGATTCTTGCTAGAAGTCGTTTTTTCCTTTGGAATACGTTTCCAAACGTGTTGACGTTCCATTCTTTCAGGGCTTCTGTTGTTGACACTTTATTAGTTTCTAGATCTTTGTCTGTTCTCCATGCCTTTCGAATGCAGCTCAGGAAGTCCTTGTGGGTTGTCCAAATCATATTGAATCTGAAATTTTTTGTATTTCCAGCTCTCAGTCGAGGACTGGTTGTTATTAGCAATGGTGCATGGTCGGAATTGGCTATTGGCAGGTGCTCTACTTCAGCGTCTGGGAATTTAAGTCTCCATTCTGGATTGCATAAGGCTCTGTCCAAACGTGCTCCATTAAATGTTGAAGAACTGACTCCTCTCATCCATGTGAATATCGAGCCTCTGAAACCTAAGTCTATTATTAGGCCTTCCTGAAATATCCACTCCCTAAAGTCTGTGCATCTAGTGGAGTTAAAGTGCTCCTTGTTGCATACTTCGCTGATGTTGATAACAGAGTTAAAATCCCCACAAGCTAACCATTGAGTTTGAGGGGTAAAGGCCTGCAAAGAAAGGTTAGAAAACAAGACCCAAGGGGTTGAGTTTTGCTCTATCACCTGTAAGTTAATGAACTGTGGGTGTGTGCATAGGACTTCTACTTGCAATGGTAGTTTCCAAAAGACCCAAATGCCACCCAAAAACCCAACCGCTTCAACCCTAACCCATTCATCAAATCCAAAACTAAAACAAATAGAATTAGCTTGGTCTCCCGAAACTTTAGGTTCGAGCAGGCATACTATCTCTGGAGAGTAGTTTCTGCAAAAGAGTTTAAGGGTGTGCCTAAAAGCCCTAGAGGCAGCACCTTGGCAATTCCAAATTAACACTATCGTTTAAAACAAATGAAAACAAAAAGCATGCACAATTGCACAGGGAAACTCACAGATCAGGATCAATCTGGCCTTCTTGGCCAGTACGTGTCATCGTCCATAGCTATATCCTCATCGCCCAGTCTGCCTGTAAAGACTCTGGCAAGATCGGGTGGTTCTCCAAGTAAGCCAGAGTCCTCTTCCGCTCTGTTTGATGATTCCGGGAGGTCATATTGATGATGGACTACCATAGTCGTGATCTGCTTCCCGTTTCTTGAACCCCTAACGACCGTGTGTTCGGTCTCTGCTGCAGCTCGTCTAGGGGGCCCTCCTCTGCCACCCCTACCTCCATATGCACCTCGGCTGCTTGACTAGGTCTGTCTTCCTTGAGATAGTTGAGAGTTTGGCCCTTGAGCCACCTGCGCTTGAGTGTGTAGAGTGGTTCGAATTGCAGGCAAGCTCCTTGTCGTGTTCAAAACATGCACTACTTTAAGGCTACAAAACGTGCACTTGAAGGCTAAAAACATGTACTAGAATGAAAACAAGGGTTCAACGAAATGCTAAGTATTATTTTTTTTTTAACACAATAGTAAGACACACTTGCACTTGTAGGCATGAAATTGAGAAGTTGAAAGCATAAAGAGGATCACTAGAAGGCAAGGGAAAAAACAAGATACTAAAAGGAAAAATTAGAAGAAAATTATTTGTGCACTCTTAGAGAGCAAACATGCACTTGAAAGCTACAAAACGTGCACTTGAAGGCCAAATGTTAGCACTCAAAGGTGCAAAGATGTGCACTCAAAGGAGAAACTAAGTACTGAAACAAGGCTGCCTCCCTTTTCTCTCTAAAACAAAAAGCTTTTCTCTGCTACTCAACTTCGGCTTCCACCACCGGCCTCCAGCCGGAGCTCTAATGGAGCTTTGAGCCGGCGGTTTTGGTCACCTTCTACGTTTGCTCCCACTCTTCTTTCGCCTCGACCACCGTCGCAGCTCCGTCCGCCTCCGACCACCGCCACAGATCTTCTTCTTCCGTTTTCTTTCCCTTTGAATAAAATAATAGTAGGTAGGTATTGGGGTTTGTGTTGGTAGTCTTAACTACCAACCCTACTTTGGCTTTACCACTTTTTATTTTCTCTATTATTGTGTTTTCCTCTCGTTACTTTCACGGGCTTTTTTCCTCTCGTTACTTTCACGAGCTTTCCATTATCATTAGCATAAATCGTTTAGTTTGGTTGGTTTCGGCAAGTGTTGATCTTATCCTGGGCGAGCAAAAAAGAATGATGATGAAGACCCAGATCTTTGATGAAGCTTTAAGCTCCTTGAAGGAACATAGCTTCCTAGTTATGAAACAGTCTGCGATTCAAGTTTTCTATAGCATAGTTAAAAAAATTGTTTCTATGTCTGACTGTAAGGAATGGTTTACCATTTCATTGATAGTTGATGTAAACGTTTTATGTTATGAATTAATGGAATAGCTACGTTTACCTTCAAAAAAAAAAAAAGTACTGAAACAAAACAGATACACTTGAAAAAAGGAAAATATGCACTTGAAGAAGGTAAAATGTGCACTCGAAGAAGAAAAATATGCACTCGAATACAAAAGACAATCTGACCTACTTACTCAAAATTACCAATATGTCAGAGCGCGTTTTTTAATTAATATTGAATATGAACTGTTGATTTGGATTGCATCTATGGTTCCCATTTGTGCGTATATGCAAATATCCATCAAAACTTTTACTTAAATTAAGATTGAGAATATGACCTTACAAAAAAAAAAAAAAAAAAAAAGGTTTTCTTAATTTTCTACTTCAGATTTGTTTTTATTTTACCATGTGGATATTTTTCTTTTAAATGAAAATATTATTTGGAAAAATAGTTTTACGGATAAGACGTGTAATAAGTTTCGCGATTCTATCGATATTTAGTGACAACTTGTTGATTGCCATTAGCGACCTCAAACTTACACTAAATCACTACTAACACCTAAACTCAAAGTTCAATTCTAATCAAATGCAATGTCGCCGGAAAATCATAGATATGGGCGCACAAATGAAATCAAAGTGTTGTAAGCACATAATCCACATTAAGCATACGATATGTGGCAATAAACATAAACCTACTAACCTCCAGCCATAACTTTATCTCATACGTTGAACAGAAGTCCCTCGGGCCGTTGTGGAATCACCGTAACAAGTTTTTCTCACTTCTCTCAGTACCTCTAGATGGTGTATGAGTCGTGAACTGAGCAGTGAGAGGACTTGGAGTCTATCTATATACCTACATCCTATCAATGTAGGTAACTAATTACCTAATGCTGGCCAAAGACTAATACTTAGTCACCCTAAATAGTTTGCACCACATAAAATACTTAATATTATTATTTATAATAATAATCCTAGTAATAATAATCCCAAGGAAAACGTTACATTCTCCCACTTGGTGCAAAGAACAAGATTACACCAACCATAATGACACGTCCTCTTTAGAGCGAGTAGTATCCATTATGATCAAATGCAAATTGCCTTAGAGTACTTATATAATAAACTTAATGAAACAAACCATATGTTCATTTCAAGTCCACTAAAATATTTCTTAATTAGATAAAACAGAAATAAAGCGTACACACTCAAAAGAAAATATCTGAAGTGCAAAAGAATTTCATTAGATTGAACTGAATGTATATACAAAATTATAAAGTTGGCGAAAGTCCCATCTTTTCAACAAGATCCTTGAATTTAAATGGAGGCATGCCTTTAGTCAAAGGATCTGCTAACACCAACTCTGTGCTAATAATGTGTTAAATAACAACTTCTTTACGTTTAACACGCTCTCTAAGGGCTATATATTCTTGAGTTCAACATACAGACAAACATTGTCTGATGTATCTTTTGCCCTCTTTCTTACTCTGAGAATGTTGTGTATGTTTCCCTCCCTGGTCCGAGTTCAGGAAGACGGGATTTTGTGATAACCTTTGGGGTGATGTCGTTGTTGTGAACTTGCACCAGTAGCAACAAATTTGCTTTTTCCAACAGCAGGAAGATGGAAGGAGAGGCAAGAGAATTTTTTTCTCACTCTAGGGGACTAGATATGCAGTACAAACTTTGCCAAGAACCGACGTCGTCGGAAGATGGAAGAAGAGGCAAGAGGCAACATGTTTGTACTGCATATCTTATTCTCTTGTTGTAACTGTTTTCTTCCTTGCAGATGATGAATGATGTTTCCATGCCTCAGAAAATGGATGTAGGAGTTTGGTCATCCAGGTGATCAATCAAAGTCCTGTGTGTCTAATTAGTAGGGGCATGGAAAGATCATTTCATCACAATCAAGAAGTCAGCAATTAGAGCAAGGAAATAAAGTCACATATTATAACAATATGTAAAGTTTGATTAAATATCCGTTTAAACAACTTACATTTTTTTCGTTTTTAATTAATAGTATTAGATTGGGAGATATTGATAGAACGTTTTTTAAACAGCTTTCTTATTTAAAAAAAAAATACACTAAAAATGCTATTTGAATTGGGCCATTATGAGTAGCTTCGAAGCTATAACTTTTAGAAGAGGAGAGCGCAAAAATATCACTCTCAATCTTCATTCCTCTCACAATTCACCAGTTTGGTGACTGTCCTCTGTAGTTCTATTTTCACTAACAAAAACTATATGATCATCATCTCTGATCAACTCTATATCTTCTATTTCTGCTCCCTCTTTGCTCACAACTTTGGCAGGCAAAAACCCATACTTCTTAACACCAATCTGGAGCAGCTCATGGAAGGTTTTAGGGAGCGACACAACCTTCCCCGCGACATCTCCTCTCTCGGGGCAACTAACAATCACTCTAGCTGCATATGTCTGTTCAGTGGCAGCAGGTGTATCCTCTTTCACAGAATAAAGCAAGGGTTGGTCCCCGTTTTGAGCAGCCGACATTATTCCAAACAAAGAGTTGTGGAAGTTGTTAGTCCTGCGCCTAGGGCGCGACGATCGCCCCCAGGATCCGTCTGTTGTTGGAAAAGGGGACGACGAGTGTGAGGCCGGGAGGATTGTTGGCTCGCTTTTGAACCTCCCAAGAAAGCGAACCCCAGGCCGGTCTTCAGTAACTGTTGTTGCATGGGGTTGAGCCGCCTTGGCCTCTTTATGGGATTCAAACAGTGCTGTGATTTCTTCATGCCCTTGTTGCTCAGCTAGGTCCCTTGGAGTCCACCCATAGCTATCTGCTTTGTAGATATCAGCCCCCTGGCCTAACAAGTACTTCACTATCTCGACATTGCCTTCACATACAGCGACATGGAGGGCTGTGGAACCATTGCTTCTGGGGAGCGTTACATCCCCACCGCGACGAAGAATCTCTCTGAGTAGTTCCAGGTTGTTCTGCTCGGCTGCAGTGCACGCGAATTGACCAACATCACCCGAGGATAATTTAGCGCCGTTGTCTGCCAATAGCCTGGCCACAGATTCATGTTTTCCCATGATGGCCTCCCACAATGGCACACTCCCTTCAGAATCTGCAGGTGTTGAAAGAAGAAAAAAAATGGTTTAAAGTGCAGAATAAACACATTTTAAGCTGTTAAGAGTCTCAGATTGAAAATATAAGAATGAACATATATAGATTTATATAAGGCTATGTGTTAGACTAGGTAATTGATTGGATTTAGTCTTTTAATATGATTTTGGCCTATGTGCATTATAGCCCAGTATCAAAGTCTCTGTTCAGTCCACTTTGTGTTCACCTGGTTGTTTACCCGTGGTATTGATAGTGTCCAAGCGAGCTTTTGCCTCAATCTTAGATTATAAGATAAGCAAATTAAAGAAAGTTAAAAATATATACCTCTGCTGTTGGGATCAGCTCCAAAGTCCAGAAGAAGAAGAACACAGTTTTCATATCCTTTAGCTGCTGCTATATGCTGATATGGGCGAAACGAAAAGGCCAAAAAAAAAAGGCAGAAAATGAGAAAAAACAAACAATGTGTTTCAAAGAAAAGCAATTCACAAATCGAGTTGAGTTAACGCACAAGAGCTGTTCTCCCGTTGTTGTCGGATTCATTTGGATCGAGGCCACGCTTCAACAAGTGATGCAATAGCAGATCGTCTCCTCTGAGCGTCGCGAAGCAGAGGGTAAGAGGAAGGTCCATTCTTCCGCGGGCTAACATGTTCTCTGTCTCTAAGAGAACTCCTTCCATAATTGGATCCCTCATGTCCTTCAGATGCTGCTCAGATCAAGAGCAAATGAAACAGCTTACAACATAGGATTATTTGGTTTTAAGATTATATCCTACATTTTATCAAACAAAAAATAAATGCACTGCAAACTTTAGACCTGAAGAAGATTGTTCATGATTATGGTTCCATCCCCAACATTAGCCTGAATAATATTCAGAAATGCAGTGCGGTTCATACGCAGAAGCTGACTCAATCGCTTTGTACGGACTGTGAATAGCTGAGGCCTATAACAAAGAACCCCAATCTCGCCACAGAGATCACCCGCTTTCGCCTCCCCTACATGCTGCAATATCAACAGCAGTTTTAATTCAAGTTCTTTAGCGTACAAAACAAAAACCAAAAAAAAAAAAAAAAAACGATTTGAGTATGCAGTTTCGTGAAGTAATATGTTTAATAGTGAACATTTCACATCAGACTTGCCTGTTCAGCTCCATTTTTATAGACCAGAAGATCCTGCAAAGTAATTTCCAGGTTAGACTACATTGAGCGACGAACTTATAGGAAATAAACAGAAAACACTTCAAAGCTCACTTTTTTTCTGTGTTTATGCTATGAAAAGGAATATTCAAACTTACCACAGCTCCAGTCACAAGGATATAGAAGTCTGTGGGTGCTTCATTTTGCAGAATTACATCTTCTTTTGGGGGGAAGTACTCTGCTTTCATCTCCGAGACCTTAAAAGTCCACCGAAAAGTAGTTGATTGTGAGCATCAAGATTCATAAAAGCCACGAATAACAGGATAATCTCATAGCTGAACTTACCAACTGGAAGAGCAAATCATTTGATACTCCCCGAAAAAGATAGACCTTGTCGACCATGGAATAGAAGAGAAAGTGCGATATGCTTGACCTGATGGCTTTGGGAAGAGAATCGAGAGTCTCTTGCTGCTGGAGCCCCTCGGAGTCTGTCCTAAACTTTAAGCACAAGTGCGCGAGCATCTGATCTTGAAGGCGAGCAGGTAAACGATTCCTTTGGGCAAAACTCGAGGCAGCTTGAATCGTATCTCTCTGTGGAATAACAAACATTTTGTTAACACCAGCAGCCTATACAATAAAGAAACTTCGATTCTAAGGCGTTGATGATCAATGAGATAGATTTACTCACAAATCGCCTTGTCTTGCTCGTACCATGGACGACCAAATTAGTCATGTTACCTATTAAGTAAGCTGTGAGCCCCAAGTTGAAAAGCATGTAGAAAATGTCAAATATCATCTCCCTAGTATTCTCGGCATGCAGGTCACCATAACCAACAGTGGTGAGAGTTGTGATAGACCAATATATAGAAGTAACATAACGAATCCATAGGCTTCGGTGAAGGAAGTCATCCATGGATGCCCCTATCCATGTCTTCTTCGGGTCACGATAGCTAGCAGCAAGTAGATAATAGAAGCACCCCGCGCAATGAACAGCAAAAAGAGTGACCTGGAAAACGAGTCAGTCAGTATGGGTAACCTAGGCTAGTTTACTTCCTTGTGGTCCTTTGCTGGTTAGGATCACAAGGCAGGGTTTACTCACACTCAAAAGGGTTGCAGGGTTTGTAGTGTCTACTTACACAAATAAGCTTTGCACAACGAACCCAGAAATAATTGAAGTTCCTATCTTTCTCCAATCTGTATAACAACAGAAAGCAGGCGGATTAGCATTCTCGATACTCGAGTGATCTGAGGGCAGATTATGGTTACAACCAACATAACTTACCTGGCAAATAAAGCACTAACCCTACGGAGACGCCAGAGGCGAAGCATATTGAATAAGCCATATGAGCGTAGAGGTTTTGGAGAAATTTTCCTAGCCAGTTCTGAAGGGATTGTGGATATGACATCAAATGCCAACCAAGTACTTGCATATCTCCAAGCAATCTGTTTCGGGCTATCAATCAGAAGATATGTGGTTCTATCCAGGTATGCTACAAAGAAGGTGAGCACAATATCAATCGCAAAGAATCCATTCACAACGTTATCAGCAATTGACAGTGGTCCTTCTGGTTTTTTAAGAAAACCGAACTCAAAAGGAGACACCCAAGCAGTATAGATGACCAGAACAACCAGAAAGGTCTCCCATACCCTGAAAACATTAATCCAAATTAGTTCATTTCCTTAAGTTCAACGATAATTTGTGCATTTTATCCATGTTAAACCCAACATTCCAGCTACCAAACATGCAAAAGTTTATCTATGCAGTTCATTAAACAAATTAATTTTCTATTTAACGATCGCTCTCTCTTGCACTCCCACTCCTTAACATGTCAAGTCAAATAACACAAGTTCAGGCCACTCTATACCAACACGAGACATGTTTTTCCCTAAAGGAAAATTTTACATTAAAAAACAAAAAGAAAAAACATCATGGAGCTGTGGTAAAAAGTACCAACAGTTCACCGGAGGTTGGTGGCTCTTTGCATTATTTATAGAATACAAACAAAAAGACACATTAAGGAGGGCCACAAAAGTTTAGTCAAGATACTGCTGCTGTCTGCTGAGAAAAACATAAAAACAGAAGCCTCCCAGAAATGTACCCTATACTCATATTTCAAGATTCAACTAGTCAAAAGAAAACAAAAAGGTACTAAACAAAAATCTAAGACTGTTACTGAAATCCTCCCCCACCTCCCACTTCCCTCCCCGGCCCAACCACCACCACCAAAAACAAAATAAACTCAATAATCGGGAGTCACCCCAGTCAAAATAGCTAAGGATACAAACTTGTAATCACAAGGTCACGTATTCAAATCTCAGCCCTCTTGATTTGAACCAATCAGCTATAGACAACTTAAATTAGTTTACCGGCTAGGGTTAAAAAGCGGGTTTACTTAATGCACACCCTCAGGTACCTAATAACCACAATGTCAAAGTCGGAGTTACACCTAATATGATAAATTCATGATAGACACGATACACTAATTTAATTTTCTCATATAAGATAATCAATGATTTACGGGTCCACCATCCGGTTGGACCGGGTGTGGAACCCGGGCAAAATAAATCAATAACTATGATCCTTTCCAAAAAAAAAAAAAAAACTATGATCCAAGAATTTAACTTTACGAGAGTAATTATGTGTAGTTAATTCTACTTTTATCATACTGTATAAAAAACGTCGCGAATAAGATATTTAAAAGAACTTTACGTGCGTAGAACACTAGAACGTGACATTTCTCCGTAACATTATCTCATAATTCATAAAAATAAAAATCTAAAAGTTAAAACCAAAGCTAAGAGAATTGTTGCGGCGTCATTTTCTATACGATCCAGAAAAATATCATTCTTTAAACAAAAAGTCAAACTTAATAATGTAAAAATTCCTGTAAAAAATTCTTTATTTTGCATTTTAGCAATCATGCATATAGTAACAGCCAAAAATCAAATTTTCCAATTTAAAAATACGAAAAATACAAAAGTTAGCTCCCAGAAGTTACCACCCAACGCCTCGAGCAGCACAGCTGCACAATACCCCGTGCAACTACAACTTAAAAAAATTATACGATCCCAAAATAAAATATCAATTATTATAAATAAAAATTAATAATACTTTTTTTCTATTTTATTTGTCTGATTCAATCAACGTGCCTTATTTAAAATTATTTTTAATTTAAATTTTTATAATATTAAATTTAATGACATTAGTATATAAAAAATTTATATATTTAAAAATTACATTAAAAATACTATTAAATTAAAAAAATCACATTTAATATAATTTGACGAAAATAATAATATGACAAATAAAATAGGCAGAGTAAGATTATTTTAGTACCTTGAATAATAATATTTTAAAATATCACCATTCTTTTAGATTTATAAGTAGTAATTATATTTTTTTAAAAGAATATAATTTTCGGTTTTCAACTACGAAAAAAAAACGAATTTCTCCAAATAAGCAAGATATGAAGAGATAATTGATGAGTGAATCTGAACTCGTAATCCAGAAATATTTTCCAAATTATCAAAATATACAGAGAAAGCAGCGGCGGCGGCGGAGGAGGGAGGAGGAGAAACCTACCTGTAGCGGTGGTCGTAGGGGGAGATTATGGACTTGCGGAGCTTGACTCTGCGGTTGCTCCGAGCGCCGAGGGAGGGGAGGATTCCGGTGGAGAGGCTGAACTGGCTGCCGTCTCTCGATAATTGCTCGATTTCCTCGGCGGCGCCGCACATAGAAACCCCGAAAACGCCTCTCCTGTTGCTAAGAATATCCGCCATTGCCAAAACCTTGCTTCTCTCTTTCTTTCTTTCTTTATTTCTTGTTTTAGCTCATCGCCTCATCGTTTGTCTTTCTCTCCCTTTGAATGCTGCGCTTTTATAAAGACTGGAGAAGAAATGAATATGGCACGACCGATATATATATTACTATAATAATAGAAGGAAATTATTGTTTTAGATTTTTTTTTACCAAAGTTTTTGCGCGTTGAATTATATTCATTGTTTACTGTAAACTAATTAATTAACTATAAAAGTTTATTACTTAAATTCCGTAATTTTTATCGTGGGCCGCGCATCAAAACAACATCGTTTTCATTAATGAAAATGGACGGATGAAACAGTCTCCGTCCCGCGCAATTGCAATATCAGTTCAACACAACTGCAGTTCCAGACAGAGGAAACGGCCTCCGTTCCGCGCAACTACAGTTCCCTTTCAACACAACTGTAGTATCAGTTCAACATAACTGCAATATCAGTTCAACACAATTGTAATATCATTTGAGATGAACTGTAGTATCAGTTACCGAGATTTACGGGAGCCGTTTCTCCCGTTATTGAAGCGACGTCGTTTTGTGGCCATGCCCACAATGCATTGTGGATCATGGTCCACAATATAACGACTGCTTAAAGTCAAAATATTACATTTTTCCTCGAATATTAAGGGTTAGATTCTTGACTTTAAGTATGGAGCAACCTTAAATTTATAGACCAGTTATCTTACTCAATAAAGGTGCCTACAATTTATCGAAGGGATTAGTCAATGTATTTGGTTGTGGAAACACTAGGTACACCCAAAAAACAAACACTTTAATCTTGATTAATATTATATTTTTCAGTATACGTATTACATTTTCATATTAATCTAATCCGATTTGACCCGGGTCCATCTTGCAAAGTGGACTCGGATCCACCTTGCAAAGTGGACCCTAGTCCAAAATACACAATTTACATACTGAATGTTCACAATTTATATACTGAATATTCACAATTAAATGTTCATAATTTACATATTGAATGTTCGTAATTCAAATCGTAAACATTTAGTATGTAAATGAACATATATTCACATTGCAAAGTGGACCCGTGTCTATAGTATAACTATTGACGAGTAAGAATTTGTGAGCAATCTCACACAGGTGTGACTCCCGTATAAATGCACGGGCAAAATTAAACAAATTTGCTTCTATACGGATTGTAACACTGTGGAATATTAGAATTAGTAAAGAATGTGGCGCATTCTAGCTAGTAACCACGGCAACGCATAGTCACTACAGGCCATGTTCAGAAGTCGATCTTTTAAGTAATATGATTAATTTGGTTGGAGTTTGTTTCTTTTGAGTACTACTGACAGGGTCGAACCCACTCCTATCATCCATGTGGAGTGTTAACTGGGACACCAAATGTCACTAGACTACAAAGTCTTTATCAATTTGATTGGAGTTATCTCAATGTGATGTATTTTGTAACTGAAAAATTGTTCCGCTGAAAAATTTTGTCGAATATTATCCGATATTATTACCAACAACACAGGAGATATGTCAAAATAAATATAACCATACAATTGTAATTTTTTGAAGTAAAGTATTGTGCACTCAAATTAACATTTTTAGTTCGGTAAATAGTCAGTGCCTAATACTCGTGTTCAACTTGTATAAGCCATAATTTTAGAAAATAGCTAGTTATTAGTATTATTTTTTTGAGATGATAGAGATCGCAATATTATCTTAAATAAGCAAAGATTGGTAAAAATAGAGATGAATCTATTACTTAAAGCTAAGGGAGTGTCACTTAAGTTAATTACCTGTCATTTTTACCTGCGTGTTTGAATTTAAAAAAAAATTGAGAAAGTATAAAACATATACTACTTCGTAATTATAACACAAATTATATTAAAGTAAAGCTATATTTCTTATCTAATATTCACGTTTTACGTATCAATACTTGATTGATGTTTTTTATTTGATTAATAAGTAAGTTTTTGTTTTCAAAAAAATAAGTAAGTTTTTAAGCAGAGTGGGATTGGCCATTTACCTATAGTCAATGACTATTTATTATTACGTATGTAGATAAATATATGAGGTAAAGTTAGAGGTAGAAAATAATATTTTCTAAAAGGAAATTTTTTAATTGGAAACTTTCACAGGATAAAAATAGCAATTTTTGGGTTTCTTATAGGTGCTTTGAGAAATTTGTAGAAGCTCAAGAGCACTTTTTTGCACCCTCGACGCGCAGTACAGTTAATAATATATAGTTGAAACTTTGAAAGGTTTCTTATGTGCAGTGTGATCTAGAAAGATCAATTTAATTTGTTTATAATTAAAATTTTTATATTAATTAGTTTAGTATTAATAAATACATTTTAAACATAAGGGTAAAATAGAGTCTCCTATTACCTCAACAAATGCAATTAACTTGAACTAAAAAAAAAGTGAATAAATTTGACTCAAATGGCATGTAGTGACTCTCTTACTTGGGAGGTTATGAGATCGAGCTTCAGTGGAGGTGAACTAACTCTTTGTGCTTCAATAAGTTAAAAGAATATAGATAAACAGATACTACAATATAATATGGTCAGTTAAAGTGAACGAATTTAACTTTTAAACATTTACTATCTATTGTTACATTTTGTTTTAACCATTTAATAAATGGGCTAATATTTAATTAAAATATTTATTTATTTTAAAAATATATACGACGTCGAGTTCTAGTAAAATAACCATCATTAGAAATCCTCTTTTTTTTTAATGTTTCTGTGATAGTGTGTTCACTTTTAATTATCAACTATTGTGACATTCTTACATTTGGTCACAGTCATCTTTTAATTTTTACTCATTGTATAATTGACTTTCATTTGTTTTCATAATTATTTGTTTAAATTTATGTCATTCAAATATTTAATGAAAGGCGAGCTGAAGTTAGCTAGCTAGAAGACTTCCAATATAATAATCATCATTGGGCGCTTAATGTGGATGGAAGTTCTAAACCTTTCAGCAGAAAAGCATGTTATGATGGGATTCTTAGAACCGCTAATGGCGATTGGGTGGCGGGTTTTACTAGCAAGACAACGTTTGGAGATGCTTACATCTTAGAAGTTGAGGCCATTGTGAAAGGTATGGAGTGAGCTTGAACTAGAGGTCTCCGAGACATTGAAATCCAATCTGATGCTAGGAACGTAATAAAGTGGATTCGGGATAGAGCGGCTCAAAGAGGACCCATCAATTGCTACATTGAGGATGTGGCGAGTTGGATGAGTAGGGATTGGAGAGTTTCACTTTGCAAGATTTACCGAGAACAAAATGAGGTGGTTGACGCTCTTGCTAACCATGGTGCTAATCAGTTGATGACTATTTGGACGAATCATGGGACATGCCTTCCGAGAGGAGAACAAGCTTTTCTCACTCAAAGACTTGGTGCAGGCCACTAGTGTTCGTAAAGTTAGGGAAAGATTCGAGGTCCTTTCCCTCGGGTTCCTCCCTCCCATTTGATAAAAAGAAAAAATAATAAAGTGGGGTAACATCTAATTTCATCATTTGAGTAAAAAAGTTTATGTAAGAGTGAAAGAAATTACATATTCGACAAAAAACTTAATTCAATGATGAATATTGATTATTTTATCGAGACCAGGTTCACCATAAATTGAGTATGAAAGTATAGAATGAGGGTAGGAAAGTAGTAGTATTATTGCTCAGGGTGCTAGGCCCAATATGACAGCCCAAAAGATAAATAATAAATAATACAAGCTATAGCCTAAATAGTGGACTAAAAATAATAATGCTGAAAAGTGCAACACCAATGATAACTTATGGACGAAAAGTAAGCATGACCAATACTTGGGGACGAATTCTGCAATTACCCTATAACTTAGGGACAGAAAGTGTAATTTTCTCTAGAAATAATAATGCGAAAGTGCAGTGCAGTGCAGTTAGGGGTTTTTTATTTTATTTGGTTTAATGGTTCACTTTTTACTACTTAAGGTCTAGCATTTACGGTTTAGATTTAAAATTTAGTTTTTCATTGATTTAATAAAATTTACCAAGTTTACATTTTTTTTTTTGAGTACTACTGACTCAGTTACAATCAACATGGGGTGCAACTGGATGCCAGTATCGGATGCCACTAGACCACAAGGTCATTGGCATACCGGATGCCAAGTTTACATATTTAGTTGTTAATGATTGCATATTTAAGTGTTCAAGTTTGCATTGTGAAGTTAGATGATAATTATGAAAATGCCACCGCATTTTCTTTTTTTAAATATGATCAAATTCGTTGAATTTTTATAGATGTAAAACTGAAATTAGTTCTTATTATTTCTCTCCTATAGTACTGTTCTCACATAATCCTTAGCATATATATATACACACACACACACACACACTCATACATCTGTCGAAATTGGTTCTTATTTACAGATGTAAATTCAAGTTGAAATTGGTTCTTATTTCTCTTCTGTAAAATTACAAGATTATTATGAAAAGAATTAGTTAGAATTTTTATTTTGGAAATATTTATATATTTTAAAGTGTTTTTTCTTAATTGATGTTAACCATAATTAAATAAAATAATTGTAAAATTAATAAATTAATATTATATTCAAGTGGCAAAAATTATTGTTGTTGTTGTTGTTGTTGTTGTTGTTGTTGAAACACTCATGAAAATTATTATTATTACTTGTTTTTCACGCGCATTGGGCGGATGAGATAATACCCAGGCCAATGTTTATTTTTAAATAAGTATTTCAAAGTATATCAATGCAAGATTATATAAGAGATGTTCATGTATATGTAATTGAATATAATGTTGAATTTGTTTATTTAAATCGGTAATTTAAAGTTTATGAATGCAAGATATATAATATATGAGAGATTGATTATAATTGCCACTAAAATAAATATTTGCAATTTTGTAAAAACGCTAATCTAAATACTTAGTTTAAAAACGATAGTATAAATATATACTACTTTTTCGTTTGAATTTCTCTAAGTCTTTTTAATTCTCTTTCGAGTAGCATTGTCATTGTCTTTATCTTCAGTACTTGTATTTTTTTAAAAATTTATTTATTGGTATTTCGTAATGTGTCATGCGCAATTGAGTTATTGTGGTAGCATAAAGGGCATCGTTATGCAATGAGAATATGATGTAGGAAGTTGTGAATTTGTCTCGTTGTATTTGTATATATGATTGAGATTTTAGTTGTACTATGAACTCTTGATCTTGCAAGCACCTATTGATATTTGGCAATGATAGTTTTCCCCCCTATATGTTTCATGTGCAATGAGATGTGTGTCGTACATTCTCATGTGAAAGTATTGAACAAAATATTAATATTTATTATATTTGTAGAAGGTTAATGAGTAGTACATTTTGTTCTAGTTTCATAACTTATTTACTTGATAATAACAACAATAACTTTGCAGGTAATCCGAATACTGATGCTGCAATATGTCCAGTTTCATCAACAATTTCTACATCTATTTTGCATATGTTTATTTTGAAGTTCATACTTTGAAATTAGTATGAATGAGTGTAATAATACTTGATTTTGTGTGTACATGTGTGTGTGTGTTTTGTTTTTCGTAATTTTTTTTTGTTGATTTAATACTAATCTTGGAGCACCCACTGTTGTCTTTTTATCACAATGCATGCAGCTAAATAGTTTGTTACTTAGTGCATACACATTTTTAAACAGTGATTACATTATATATACCAATTATTTTTGTTATCAAGATTGATACGATTTTGTCTTTAATCTAAACATGTTGATTGTAGAAAACGAAATAAATTGTAAATTTATATTAGTTCTAATATATTTAAAGAATGCACAATAAGTATTTTACATACAAGATTAATGAAGGATTCAACGGTAACTATTTTTGAAATTTGTTCATTTTCTGAATTTTGAAAGATTGATTCCAGCAATGTTGTAGTCTCAACATCTTTTCAATGCATCAAGTGTGTCACAATGTTCTATTGTCATACATTGACATTTTTAATAATGAGTTTTAAATCAATTTATTGGGTTATTTGAATGCTTCTTTGTCAACAAATCCTCCCTAAGTAGTTAATATGATTGACTTTAAAATGTTTTTTGTTTAAAAAATTTTCCATGTTATTAACATAATATACTTGGTAAATAAATATATAACATTATTTTATAGTATAACTTTGATATTTAATTACAAGATAATGTAAAAAGAAAATAATGAAAACTTAAGTTGATAGTAGGATTACAAATAATTTATGTTTATATATTATATGTATATGCTCACAAGGGGTTGTACACATTTTAGTTTCGTTTTTTTTCCCGAATGTTGTTGGTTTTTGGTGTTCACATGACCTTTTTTTTTTTTTTTTTTTTT